>NC_133787.1:38036727-38132029 GCF_003597395.2 Chelonoidis abingdonii | reverse complement strand
GATATATTATTAGCGGCGTCCGTGCCTGGCCGACAGGCCAGGCCGTCCTTTCATTGCCTTCTTTACTTCAGAGATCGAATACGATGCGTCTGAGTATGCGGTTCGGTCGTGGAGATCAGATGGAGGGCATGCTGAGCTTAAGCATCTGACGCTCATCTGCTAAAGCCCCTTAAAGGCTATGACATGATGTCGCGTATGACATGACGTGAGTTCTTCAGTAGTAATAGGCCAGTTAATTATATTCATCTTGATTATGAATATGACTTTTTTCCTTACCCTAAGTTATGTTAATGATAACTTAAGGCGGGTTTCGGTCGAAAGTAGGCCCTTCTGGCGCGCAAGCCTTTGTTGTCTGACGCGGGGTCTCGCCATGCTCGCCTCACCGGTGTTCATTAGTGCCGTGCCTGCTAGGGCCTATACCCGGAATTCTAGAGAGAATAAAAGTCCATAAGAAGCCGCGTTCTAGACAGGAAAAAATGTAATGGTGATTGACCTACAAGCGACCTGAGCTAGTTTATCGGGGTGCCGAGATCGCCGGGGTATCCCGCAAGATAAGTAGCGTAGTAATTCGCTTGTAGTGATGAAACGCGAATAGACATCATGATTTCATTTAGCACGGAGCGTATTATAGCGGCCGACAACAACAGGGAGGTCGGGCACTTCTATTTGCCATCAGCAGGCTAGCCAGCCAGTCTGTCTTGCACAATGGCGCGGCTACTCCGGACGAGCCCGAAAAGCGCCTCCTCGGCACCGGACCGCCACCGCTGGCACCGGCCGTGGCCCGGCATATGACAGTGAGAAGATGTGAGAGTCGACTCAGCACTCACTTCCATCTTCTGAGGTTGACGGAAGCCCAACGAGCTCTGCCTACTAGTCGCCGACAGCTCCCGGCACGGCGCCGTGGATTGAGGCTTCCCTCTCGGCTTCCGTGCCAACTAGTCATCTCTTGCTGCCAGAGAGCTCATCCACAGTTGGTATCTGCTCTGTGCACTTGACAACTCAAAGACACGAGATGCCGCCCCTTGATTCAAAAGTCCCCGAGGCGGGCCGTCGAAGTCCAGTGGCTCTGGCCGCCGCGGCACGCGCCGTGGTTGAGCTTCTTGCTCTCTGCTGCATTCCGTGCCATCCATGCACAGGAGCACATGAGAGCTCGCTTAATCGGTAATCGCCCGGCAACCGACTCCTGCCGGCGGACACCGGCCTACATAGACAAAAACCGTCGATCGGCGTCCGCACCAAGGGCGTCGAATCTGGTGCCTGGCCGCTCCCGCATGCGCTGTGGTTGAGCTTCCTGCTCCTGCTGGCTTCCGTCCATCTGCACCGCAGCCAGTGGAGCTCGTCTAAGTCGGATCGCCCGGGCACGACTTCTCCGCGGCAGTCCCGGCTACGTCGAACCGTCGATCCGGTCCCACAAGGGCCGTCGAATATCGGTGGCTGGCCGCTCCCCGGCATGCGCTTGGTTGAGCTTTCCTGCTCCTGCTGCTTCCGTGCCATCTGCACCGCAGCAGTGAGCTTCAGTAAGTCGGATCGCGGCACCGAACTCCTGCCGGGGCACCGCTAGTCGACACAGACCAGTCGATCCGCGTCCCCACAAGGGCCGTCGAATCCGGTGCCCTGGGCCGCTCCCCCGGCATGCGTTGTGGTTGAAGCTTCCTGACCGCCTGTGCTTCCATGCCAGGGCACCTCGCGCCAGAGGGGCTCATCCTACTCCGGATCGCCGGTCACCGACTCCTGCCGCGAACGAAAACATCGCACCTTGTTGATCCACCGGTCCACAAAGGCCATCGGACCTCAATTCCTGACTGCTCCCGGCACGCGCCATGGTTGAAGCTTCCCCGCTCCCTGCTGCTTCGATGCCAACGGCACCGCACCAGAGGGCTTCATCCTCACTTGGATCGCCCGGACACAATACCTACAGAGGCACCGGCGACGCTGGCACCGTTGATTCCCGGTCCCAAAGGGCCGTTCGAATCCAGTGCCTGACTGCTCCCGGCGCGCGCCCGTGGGTCAGCTCCCTGCCCTACTGCTCACCGTGCAACCTGCACCACGGACAGAGGGAGCTTGTCTAAGCCGATTCGCCCGCTCGCCAAGACCGACCTGCTGACCGACACTGGCGCGGTCAGCCCTGTCAGATACTTCCCATTCACTCGACCGATAATCTCGGCACCGTTCTGGCTCCATACCCGCTACAGGCGCTATGAGTGCGTACTGCCCCGTCCTCTACAGGGTCTCGGTCGACCTCCCACACGGCACCGCTGTAGTAGAGGTCAGATCTCGTTTCAGTACGCCGGTACGCCTTCCGGTACCGGTCCAGGTGCCAAGTTGGGAAAGGTCTGGTAGAGTCAGAGACTCTGACCAGATTTTTCAGCACCTCCATGGCCTTCCGTCATGCACCTGTCTTTTCACGGTGGACCTGCTTTAGCCTCAAGCATGCAGATTTCTGGTGTGCCCGGTTATGTTGGGTATATATCCGGCACCATAGCGGCGCCACTCCAGGGGGCGCCCTGCCGACCCACCGAGTGTTGCTAGGGTAAAAATCTTCCGACGAACGTGCACGCGGCGCGCACACACCTAACTGGAATGGATATGAGCAAGCACTCGAAGAACTATTATTATTACTAGTCTGCTGCACACTAATCTTGGCTGAAGGAAATGCGGGTATTACCCTGTGGAGGACTAAGGGTAGAAACGTACTGTCTATTCATAGTGTATTTTTGTCTGTAATCATAATCCAGCATCATTAATACAGTATGTCCAGTATGAGCAATTCCTGAAGCCTGCATACGGCTGGCTTCTGCCACAGGTCCCTTAATCTCCACACATGGCTTTCCCTGAACTTGGTGATCTCCTAGGACAGCAAAGTGAGCTGGCTTGCCTGTCCCTTAGCGGAGCTCATTCATCCAGAAGGGAGGCTGTTCTGATATCAAACTGCAAAGCACGTCAGAGACAAAATAATATTTGCCAGGTCAAGCTTCATTATTCTGATACTAATTAGGGGAAGGCTGAAAGCCTCCCAGAGGGCTGGTTGCCATGAAAGGGCTAGGGAGGGGAAGGCACATTGTTACTGTGCAGAAGGAATGCACATCACTAGAGCTGGGAGGATCTTTAGGAGCAAACAATTTATTCCAATCCTACCCATTTTTTTCTTTTCACAACTTACCTGTTAACAGGCTTGGATTTTGACTAATTTATTTACTAGGCATGATTGTCTGTCCAACACCTTTATGCAAAAAAATCTCAGTCAATGAGTTCTTCACACACTGTTCACTTCAGCTACATCACTATTTTCTATCCATGGTGCACGAGTGGCCACCTTCGCCACATGCTGTTGCTTCTGTTCTCTGATTAGATGACAAATGTAATAAAACTGCACAAGCGTTTCTTTCACGAATGGCAAATATCCACACTCCCGCACCAATATCTTTGCCAGTACGTAAGTATGGAATAAGTTCCCCAAATACCAGCTCACATAAACTCTTGAAAAAATTGTGAACAGAAAAGGGGAAAACATTGGATGAACTGAACAGTTCTTCCAAATGGAAATGAACATCCTCAGGGGTTATGCGCTAACCCTCACATACCTTTCAAGTCAGTTTTTTCTAGGAGTTGGTTGTACAGTCCAACCGGATGATTTACTTTTTCTTTTCATAAGTGCATCATCATTTGCAGTTTGATTCAAATGGCAGCAGAAACCTCCTGAGGACCTACAAGAAACAGCACATATAACAGGGTTTGGTTTAATGGTCAAGGAGACAGAAGAGGAGTAACATATAGAGAAGGATATGAACCATACCCCAAGGATCATCCAAAACTCTGACATATTTGAAGTCTAGGTATGGATTTTAACTTTGCATCTTGGACCTATTTCCAGACAGACATGTCTTGTTATCACTTTTACTACTGATTAGTGAAGATCAAAGGAGTTGGGATGTTTGTCTTGGATAAGTACCCCAAAGTCTGAATATTTCTCCAAACTACCTATGAATCCAATTCTGCAAGGTACTTTCTGTGACGCTCTAGGTGTCCTCAACAACCACTGAGATCCATTGCAGCTGAAGGTACTCTGGACCTTGCAGGATTGGGTCTTAAAACACTCTGATTTGCAAACTAGGGCTGGATAGATTATAAGAAATTCCAGTACACTCTGTGGGAGATTTTCAAATTCCCAGTTCTGGGTGAAATGTATAAGTGCAGAATGGTACAGAAAAAGGACAATGGAAGTGGCCTCAAAAAGAGAGTTTGACTTGGATTCACTTCCAGAATTGGGGAGAGGTCCAGTTTGGTGGTTCTTCTCAAATCACTTCTTGTATTCCTATTTTTCACTCTTTTGGAGGAATATGTTTTCATTTTGTTTTTCAAAATAAGTGTCCAGACTTTGATTAAAATTTATCATGAGCCCATCTGTTCAGTCTCAACCATCATCTCTATCAGAATGTGCAACAATCTCATTTCTTTCCATCTTTCTAGGACTTTTCTCTCTCTCTTTTTGTTCTGCCCAGATGGAAATTTGTGTTGGGCTGTGCTGGGCTACGTTAGCGTAGGATAAAAATAATTATCTTTAAAGGAAATCCAAACACTGCAATCTCCTGTTTCACTCACTACCTAATTAATAATTTCCGAGCCACCCTGGCCTTTGAGGACATCTGTTTGTGTTCACTGCACTCGGGGAAAGTCAAAGCCGCTCTGAAACAGGCATTTGAGAATTATATTCTTTAAAACATCTCTCTTCTACTTAAGCATCCGAAACTTATGGTGTTTAAATGCATGCACAAAAATAGATGCATAGTTGTGGATCCACCTGGCATGTGGAGATAATTAATGCACAGTCGTTTGTTCATGGAAAGTGTGCAGAAGATCTGGAAGGTGGTTCTAACTGGAGTCACACAAAAGCCACTGTGTGAAAGGACTTCCAGTGGTTCCACATAGTCATGTAGTCAAGGGTAAACGCGAGTTTACAAACTTCTCATCTGGGGGATATGGAGTTTAATTTAAACCAGTTTACTCACTTGTATTTTTATGACCACACCACTAGTTGCATATGCTCAACACTAACCAAAAATAAAAGGTCCACTGTAGATATGGCAGTAAGATCCCACAGAGTTAAACTGAGATACCAATAAACTCTTGATGATGACCTGTCTTTTCATTCTCTCTGGGGCACCTGGCATTGGCCATTGTTGGAGGACAGGATGCTGGGTTTGATGGACCTTTGGTCTGACCCACTATGGCCATTCTTATGTTCTTTGAAGGGGTAAAGGGGACTGATTTCTGGGCCCTTGCCTCCATTCGTATGCATGAGCTTTGACAGAGACTAACACTTGCATGCTCAGGTGATGGAACTGTCAGGTACAAAGCCTACTTGTCCAAAGGAGGTTTGTGTGTGCAAAATCTGCAGGTGTTAGTTCCCCAAAGTGCGATGCACATAAAAAATACTGTGTGCATTGTGACAGACCCAGGCCAGTGTGGTACAGGAGTCTGGTAGAGGGCAAATATACTAGTCACTGGCTGAGTAGTTTTCTGTTCCCTGAGTGACTAGAGCAGGGGCTGCACTGGAGTAATCAGGAACCTGCTAGAACCAATTAAGGCAGACAGGCTGATTAGAACACCTGCAGCCAAATCAAGGAGGGTGCTTCAGGGCACCGTGTGGTTTTTTTTCCTTTTTAAAAAGGAGCTCACTCAGTCAGGAGGGAGAAGCTAGAGGAGAGTGCATGTGAGATGCTGGAGCAAAGAGGCACATAGTAGCTGAGAGTGAGAGGCTGTTGCTGGGAGGACTCTAAGGACGTACAAGATGTTATCCAGACACGGGAGAGGGAGGAAGTCCTGTGGTGTCATGATAAGAAGGTGTTTGAGGTCATGGGGAAATAGCCCAGGGCGATTGTAAACTTCATGCAGCATGTTACAGGTAGCACTAGACGCTGCGGATCACATGGCCCTGGGCTGGAACCTGGAGTAGAGGGCGGGCCCGGGTTCCCCCCAAACCTCCCAACTCCTGATCAGACACAGGAGGAGTTGATCCAGACTGTGGGGAAGATCACTGAGGTGAGCAAATCTGCCAATAAACGCAGGACCCACCAAGGTAGAGGAGGAACTTTGTCACAGCGTGTGAGATGAGGCAGGACCGAGGGTCCCAATGAAGCCCAGCCTCTTGCAAAATACAGGGGAGAGGCTGCCAGCAAGCCATTGATTCTACCTGGAAACATCACCGTAGAGCACAATACAACTTCTCTGTGCATAGCACCTTCCAGAGCAACTGTACCCACACAAGATATGTTACAGAGCCAGACAATACAACTGCAGTGCTCAGTGTGACTCTCTGTGGTACAGAGAAAGGGAGAGGCACAGAGAGGGGAGAACAGATTGGCTTTCAGCTGAGATATAAAGCAACAGAGAGCACTGATGAGACAGTGAGATACAGAGGAGCCGTTCCAGATGGCAGGAGCTGCAGAGAGACGGTGTGAATGGAAAGAGGGGACGACAATGTAAGTGGAGGGAACAGAGGGAGACAGCCCAGGGCAAGTTTAATAAGGCATTTATAAATGAAGAGAAGTTGGCAGCTGAAATGAATGGTGACAGGAAGGGAAACTAATTGTTTGAGGATGGAGGGAATAGGGCAGTGCATTGCCGTCACAGAGTCAACTGTCTGCAGTCAGGATACAGAGCCTTAGACCAGAAGCTCTTGAGGGCAGGAACTGTAAAATACAAGGCCCAGATCCTGATCATAACTTCTGAGTGCTATTGTGATACAAATATGAAATTATAGTAACAAATCCTGAGCCGGCTGATCCTAAATTGTGTCTGGAAGAGGTGAACTTGCTGTACACTGAGTAGCAGGAGGAGGCCTCAATCCTGACTGTGTGTTACCAAAGAACAAATAATAATTCATCCTCCCCTGGTCACCTACGCTCTGATTTCACACAGGGCTCAGAATTGCCCACTCTTGGGTGATGGACATTTAGATAAGCTATACGCCCTTGATGAACTGCCTGAGGGCCATCAGAAGCGCTACAGCAAATGCTTTGGGGAGGCAGAACCACCCAGCTTCCTTTGTCCCAGTACATGGCGTATACACAAATGCCATCGACAGGTGCGATGAATGTGGGAGAGGGCTGCCGCTGTACTCCTGATGTCCCGCTAAACCCATGAATGGGTAGCCCCGAGGCTGAACACTCCAGGGGGGCTGTCTATTGGAAAGGTTGTAGTTTAGCCTAGATTGTTCCAAACTTGGCATTCGCTGGCTGCATTTCCTCCATACGTCCCTCCCAGCCAGGCTGTGGGCAACACACTCAAACACACAAAACAAGGCACAAACCCAACAGGGAACCTTCTGCCCAGGACTGTGGTCAGCACAAGTCCCCTGCATCTCTCAGAGCCCTACAGCTCATCCACCCCTCTGCAAAATCCTCAGATTGAACAGCGCAGCTGCCCCCACTTAACCCACTTAACTTTCAAACTGGGATTACCTCTCTCACCACCCAGCCCCTAAAATCCCAGGCAGTGGCTTGATCTGATGGGAACTCCCCGTAGGCGCACCCTGGAGTGCTACACAGTGAGGCACCAAAATGGCCTGTACATATCATCTTGATGAAATGGTTAGAGGGTGCTAGTCTGGGGCTTGGGGAACTGACGTTCAATTAGCTGCTCTACCACAGACCCCATGTGTGACCATGAGCAGGACACTCAGTATCTCTGTACCTCAGTTTCCCTATCTGTAAAACAGGGATAATAGCACTTTCTTTCTCTACGGGGATGTTGTGAGGATAAATACATTAAAAGGTGTGAGATGCTCAGACACTCTGGTGATGGGGCCCAGATAAGTAACCTAGAGAGATAACTGGGCACTCTCTGTTGAACATAAAGTGTGATTATTAATAAACTGCTTAATCCTCTTTTATGTCTACATTATTGCAGAGCTGGGACTAACGTCTAGATCTCTCTAACCCCCAGTCCTGTGCGATACCCAGGATACCTAAACACAAAAGTGCACAGCTTTGACTTTACTAAATACTTCCTCCCATTTGCCTCAGCTGCTAGAGAAGTGAAAAATCCAGCAGAAACCCAGGCTAACAAGTCACACAGAATGCTGTCAATTGTATTTGTTCTCTTTCAAGATGGGTTATGTTTAAAAGCCAAGCTGCTTGCTCCACTCTGTTTACGGCAGGCAGATGGAATTACATGTTGTGTCTGGAGTTGCTAGGACTTTTGGACAGCATGCTCAGGGAATACTCAGAGACAAACTTGCATGATGGATGGTGTTTTAATGCAATGTAACTTGGACACTATATAGTTACAAGGCCATTTACTGAGCTATTTTTATTTTCCACTGATTTCTCAAGCATTGGATACTCACATTAACTAACCACACAACAACCTACCAACATCATGAAGCCTTCATTGCACACCTTCCCCTGATGTCGTAAAACCATGTCTGAACCCTGGGCTTTCAAATCCAGCTCTGCATAGAAGGCTGGGATCAGAACTCTGGGAGGAAGAGTCCTTGCAAACTAGCCTCATCTGTTCAAAGGGAACTCGCTTTAACTGTGCAAAGTACTTTATCTTGGAAATAATAAATCGCATGGATTGCACAGTTCAGAGAAGCACATTCTAGCCTGAGTGGAGTTACTCCAGATTTACATCAGCATTCACTAAAATCAGTATCTGACCCTCTACGTTCATAGCTTTATCCTGTGCCCACTAAAGCAAATGGTAAAGCTTCAATGGCACTAATTGGCTATGTGCCACTCTCACTGAAATCAGGTCCATTCAAGGGCAGAACTCGGCTCCCTGAACTTCATATGTTCAAAGCCCAGGGCAAACACTGACTGACTAACCTATGCAACATGACACAGGTAAATATCATCATCTCCATTTTTACAGGTGGGAAAACTGAGGCAGAGATGGAACAAAGATACAACACAAAGACTACGACCCAGGACCTTCCGCTCCAGAAACAGAGTCCTCTAGTAACTGAGCTAAAAGAGAATCTCCAGCACAGCAGCTGGAGTACCAAGAGGTCTCTGAGTATCTCGCAGCCACTGGAGGGAAACATATAGAGCGCTTTGATCATATAAAAGCAACACATAAGCACTAAGCCTAAACACAAAATCAACTTGCCCAACTCTTCTTTTGAGGAGGAGGACAGGAAAACTAATGATATTTTGCTCACTCTTCAGAAAAGAAAAAAAAAATAGGCACAGGGTGCTGCAGAGTAGAATTCTTCAAGGTTTTTACAGTTAGACACTTGGGCAAGTCTGATTCCATTCACCAGAGGGCATTAGTTCCAAATACTCACCACCCACTACTTACTAGTCAAGGAGCTGCTAATGTTATGGAAACATTATCTGCTTTACCAGCCTGCCTTGTTGTACTGCATAATGGGAATTTTTATAAATAGAGATCAGGTGGTTTTTTCAGAGCGATTCCCACTAGATACTTATGGCACGCCTGGCGCCACGCTGGTTTGGTTTCTGAAGGGTTTTTTAATGGCTGACAGGCTCGACCACACAATGTTTCCACCATCTGGGAAAACAGCAAGATTTCCAAGAAAAAAAAACAGTGGAACTAAACTCCTGCAAATTAGAATCCCAATAATCAGGCACCTAACCTCTTTTCGACTGGAGAATTTTTTCCAGCAGCATTTCCATGGCATAGTCCAAGAACAAAAGCAAATGGACACAGAGATCTATTGCATATGGAACTAAACCAATCAATTCACATGCAGCAAACTTTGAGCAAAGGACTACCTCTGCATGACGGATGGCTATTGAGAGATGAGACACAGAGAAGTTGTAAATAACAACAGCAGAAAGTTCCAACATACCGTTAATAATGTCATGGAAAAATAACCAACCAGGAAATGCCAAGCGTTCGTTCCATAGGAAACGGGACTTGAAATGCACTGATCCTGAGAGTACTTTTTATGAAAATAGATTTGAAAAAATTGATTATTCTTCAGGAAATTGCAGTATTAAAAAAACCAACAATGCAGGAGCCATATCTAGCATGCTGGCTCGCGCAAGGATGGGAGAAGGATCTGACACTCCAAGAATTCCATTAGAGAGTTTGCTTTGGCAATCTAATAAACAGCAAGAAGGCCTGAGGTTACTATAGTGATGGATATGGGTACAAAACTGTGAGGCAGGAGGCTGTATTTGTTATTATGGGTTGTCCAAATTCTAACGTTAAGCAAATTTGTATTGGTGGTGTTTAAGCAAATGAGGTTTGTTTGTGTCTTCTGAGAAGATCAGTCAGGAGTGGCTTTTCTAGCATATATAGTAAAAGTAAAAGGAACATTGATGACTCATGGACAACACTGAAAGCCATTCTAGTCAGAGATGACTGTATGTTTTCATTCATTCTCCGCTTCACAAATCGTTAAGTGGAAAATGGGTCCTTTGTTTTAATCGGTTCTGACTGCTTTGGGGATGCACTGGTCTAGTGCGGGTGAAAATGTTTCCTTCTAGTGGTTCCTCCCAACACCCATGTATTCACAGCTGAAAAACTTTAGCTCAGTGAGGAACCATGTTCATTTAAGTAGTGGGGGGAGGGGTCCCAAATAAAGAATAAGGGAAGGAAAAATAACAGAGGGCATATTGTCTGAAAGCAGAATCAATTTTAAACATAAATGTTTCACAAAGATTTACGCTAGGAATCAGGTTAGGGATGGTTGGAAAATGGGGGGGGGGGTTCCGCCATGAAAACTATCAATGAAAATGAAAAAAAAATCCATGTTCATCAAAATGTTGGCTTTTTAGCACAAAAAATTACTGTTGAAAACCAAAAATGTTGATTCAGAAATGCTTCAGTGATGCCTCACAGATGGCAGGCGTTGGGCTCTAGGTGGTCAGACCTGGTTGGAGCAGTGGTCAAGAACAGGTACCAAGGGTCAAAGCCGGATGTAGAGGCAGGACTGGGCTGAGGGCAGGGCTGATACTGGGCTCCGGGAAGAGGCCATGGGTTAGAACTGGGTCAGCATCCATAGGACAAGCCAAATCAGGATCAGAGTCAGAGTCCAGACACAGGCCGAAGGTGAAGCCGGGATGGAGTCAGTCCTGGGCCTGGGGGTCAGGGAGGCAGGTGCAGGGTTGGAATAGGGCATGGAAAAGGCTGGAGTGGGCTAGAACAAGCCTTGGGCAAGGCTGGGGCAGGAGCAGGGCGAGGCTCGAGGACAGACTGGAAGCCTGAGGAGTCTGTAACACCACGAGGCAGCAGGAGGTTCCCAGACTAACTTGCAGCTCTGGCAATGAGAGTAAAATACCTGCACCTGGGCGACATCTGACCTGGGCCCTGCCCAGGACAGGCAGCTGCAGCATGCTAGAGGGCTGTGTCACTGCAGGCTCTGTGCCTGTTGAGTTTCAGGCAATGGGCAGGCAGGAGCCAACCCACATCTAAAGGCCCCTCCCTCACCCTACGGGGAAGAGCTACTGAACCCAGGCCTCAAGCAATTCCAGGGGACAACAGATGAAAAAACAGGGAAGGGAGTGAGGGTCACAGAGTCCAAATCAGGAAGCCAGAGGGGGACACGAACAGAGAACCCTGGACAGGGCCCACTGCTCCTCGAAGGCGTCCAGGAAACCAGTGGACATGACCCAGAGGAACTCTGCGCAGAGACATGACCTAAAGGAGGAACGGAAATAGGCCCTACAGTCGCAGGAAATCCCGTCGGCCAACCTCCTCTCCCTGGTGTTGTAGATGGCTAGTTTGGCCAGGGCTAAGAGGAGGTTGATAAGGAGATCTCGCGACATCATGGGGTCACGAAATAGGAGGAACGGAAATAGGCCCTACAGTCGCAGGAAATCCCGTCGGCCAACCTCCTCTCCCTGGTGTTGTAGATGGCTAGTTTGGCCAGGGCTAAGAGGAGGTTGATAAGGAGATCTCGCGACATCATGGGGTCACGAAATAGGAGGAACGGAAATAGGCCCCACAGTCACAGACGGCCACCTTGGCAAACACCAGGAGGAGGCTGATAAGGAGTTCTCATGACTTCCTGAGGCCAGTGTGGGGTGTCACTGTAGGTGAGCAAGCAGCCCTGGTCTGGATGGGAGTTTGTCTTCCACAGGAGTTGAGTTCAGAAGCATCATACCCCCATTCTCCTCTCTAGGCAGACTCCTCGGACAGACTACATCTCCCCAGCTTAGTAAATGTAATGCAGTCCCCAACCCATTTCTTAATGACTTAACATGGGCCAGGACTCAGGCAGACCTTGCGTGGCAACACCATGCAGCATAAACTGTGCCCCTCAGTTCGCAAGCCACAGAACCAAGGAGCAAACTGGGCCCACGTGCATCCAGAATAAAGAATTCCTCTTGGGTTTACGACACCTGAGTCCTGTCTCTTCTGTCCGGCGAGGTACACTGCACACGTTTTATTTCAGTGTTGTGGATGGCATAACTGATGCACTGAAGATTAAGTCACTTGCCCAGCATTCTGCAGCAAGATATCATCTGCTCTAACCAGCACTCATTCCTTCCTTCGAGACAGAAACCGCTGCTATATGAGCTATGTCATTTGCATCCACCTTCATGAAGTCAAAGAGTCTGTTTGCCATGAACCAGCACACGCCAGTATCTCGGTGGAGAGCACTCCCACTGGCCCAGCTCTACTTAACTTGAGTAACAGAAATGATCCTATGATAAGGAGATGTCCATGTGTCGCCCCTCAAGCAGTTAAGTTCTTCTCTCTCTCTTTTCTTTTTCATTAGAGAGAAGAGCGGGGAGGTAATGTCTTTTAATGGACCAACTTCTGCTGGTGAGAGAGACAAGCTTTTGAGCTTACACACAGCTGCTCTTCAGGTCTGGGAAAGGTACTCCAAGTGACACAACTAAATACAAGTTGGAACAGATTGTTTTGACTAGGTAGTTAGCACACAATCTAAGGGGCCATTCAAGCTGGAGGCCTCTGCAGTCATAGGACAAAATAAGTGGGTGTTAGTAGATTACAGTCTGTTGTAACAAACCATAAATCCAAAGGCTCTGTACAGTCCATGATTTTTAGTGTCTAGCAAAGGTATCAGTGTAAGCTCCCAGGCCCATCTTTTGAAGGTGTTTGCAAGTTTCCTTTGAGGGTAAGAACTGATGGGTCAGATATAGCGTAATTACTCTGTGAAAAGTGTTCACCCACAAGTGATAACGTGCTTTGGGCTTCTATCATTTATTTTTCTGTGTGAGTTCATTCTAGATTTCCACTTCTCTCTGCATCAGCTCTCCTAACAAACCAAGAAGGGGGTGAGCTCGAAACACAACTAGCCATTGTTCAGCTTCATACTCCTCACCAGCATGCCTTGGTAATTAGTCCAAATCGAATCTCAGTCTCCAGCAATGCTCCTCTTGAAGGAGGATAACCTTTCAGTCTAGGTCAGGGTTAGAGAGGAGATCATTTCCTCCTCAAGAAATCCTTTGGGCCTGATCTGTTCTCAGTTACTCCAGCTTTACACCACTGGGGAAACTCAGTTGATTTCCCTGGCGTTAATTCTGATTTACACCAGTTTGAGTGAAAGGAGAGTCAGGACCATACTGCATGTGCTTAACAGTGATGGCTCCAAGCCATGAAACCTGATCAGGATCTAAACTTTCACTGGGCTTGCAGGTGGTTCAGATCTAGGATTTTATTGGGCTCAGAGACAATGGGGTGCAGCTGTGAAGTCTGTGTTTAGATCTGAACTTCCATAAAGTCCAGAGGTTTCATCCAGGTCCATCTTCAGCATTTAATATTCTACCTATCAAAATATCACTCCTGGGATCAGTATAAGTAGAGCCTAAATTCTGGCATACACTGGTGCAACTGCATTGACTTCATTGGAATCGCCTTGATTACACAGGGGAGATCAAAATTGTGCCAGTGCACTAGGTGAGTTATGCTGTATGCTTTTTGCCATAATTTCAGTGGACACAGTAACAGCTGCACGCTCCATTCTAGGAAAATCTACTAATGTGCTTCCCATCCATACGTTATTGTTGCCAGAAGAGCTTCGCCTTCATATCGAGCTCCTATTTTTGTTTTGGGAAGAAATGCACAGCTCCTCTCCTCTCCCATCCAAATGGTCTTTTTTTCTCCTTCTCCCTGCTGGCAGACATTTACAGTGCATCTGTGCATGTTGCGTGAACTGTACGAGTGGTGTGTTTTTATAGCTGGGAACTGGCAGCCAGTGCCTGGTACCTGCTGTGTGCTGGCTGCCTATTAGTTGTAGCTCTTTATGGGTTTAACCAAAACTTTCAGGACTCTAATCCTTTCATGCTCTTGAGAAGATATTGCTTTCACTGAGGATATCACAGAAGCTATACAATTGAGACATAAATCCACAACTAAATACATGCTAGCCTCCATTAAAATGAGCCGTTGCCAAATATATCTCATGACTTATGCAGTGGGGATATCTTTCTGCTGGTAAGAACATGCATCATCAGACTCAATAGGTAACTAAATGAGACCCAGGGGGAATCTTTCAACAGTGTCTAAGGGCTTGTCTTCACATACAATGCTTCAGCGGCACAGGTGTAGCTTTAGTGAAGACGCTCCTATGCTGTGGTTAATCCAGCTCCATAAGGGATGGTAGCTATGGCAACGGGAGAAGCATTCCTCTGCCATAGTGCTGTCTACACCGGGGTCTAGGTCGGGCTAACTACATCGCTCAGGGGTGTGGATTTTTCACACCTCGAGCAAAAGCATTATACCATTATAGGTCTGTACTGCTGACCTGGCCTAAGCAACTTTTGAAAACAGGACTTAAGCTCCTCCATGCCTTTGAATTTAAACAAGACAGACTCCTAAGGGTGTTTAGGTGCCTAAAGGTGCAGCCAGACACCTACTGGGATCTTCCAAAGTGTTTTGCCTCTTAACTCCTATTGATTTCTATCAGAGTAGGTGCCAAGTGGGGTTTAGGCTTTTAAGTATATCTGAAAGTTCAGCCCTAAGGGCTTAATTCACTTTTGAAAATGGACTCTAAGTGTTTTTTAAAATGTTCCCTGTGACCTTTAAAATGGTCTGACCCTGTGAAGCACTGAGCCCCTTCATTCCTTACACTGACCCCGACAAATAACACTCAGCCACAGTTGGGCAATGAGCGCGCCATAACTGCTGCTCATTGTGTCTGCTGCAGTGAAATCACGGCGACCCTTGTCTTTACCCTTCTCAACCCTCCCCTTCCACACACAACCCCGCACCCCATTTGTTGGCACTCTTCATATATTTAGAAAGCAAGTTTTGGGAGCAAGAAGTAAAGAAATAAATATTTTAAAAAATCCCTTTGTCTGGGCATCTTTATTCTAAGCAGCTCTGAAAGGGAGTGAAAGCTACATAGTCTCATGGCATCTACAATACGCCATTTTAAAAAAACGACTACAAAATAGACCTGGTTTCTTTCTGTTTTATATGCCCACTACTTCCTGGAAAGGCTCCTTCCAGGTCTCTCTGGTTTGTAGAAAGGTGGCGTTTAGATGTAAACCCCTATTACCATCTTGCCAGAAGACAAGAATCTGACTGTGGGTTGCCACAATGGACTACAGCTCCCAGCCTGCCCTGCTCTCCTACACCTCAGGGAAAGAGAAGCTGTGCGGGTACTATCAAGAGTCACTACTCAAAGAGGAAGAGTAATTGAACATCTAGTTTTGTCTCAATGATCCAGGACTGCATTCACCCAGGGCTTTGGATATGCAGCAGATCTCTGGAAGTTGCTTTGACCATGTGGAAACTGGCACAGGATCAGTCGGGCCATCAGATTTGGGACCAGAATAATAAGCCTCCAAAGGCCTGAACACCCTATGGCAGTCACTGAAACACATAGTCCTTTACCCATTCCCTAGACATGCTGGTTATCAAGGACCTCGCCGCATGAATTCTTCAGCAGTAGGAAAATATACATAATCTGTTTGTTAGCATAAATGAAGCCACAGTTATGAATGGGCCTGTAATCCTGCAGTATTCAGTGGTAGCAGATGTATTTAAAACAAATTAATAATCCCACAGAACTGTTAAACCTAGTTTATTCTTGAAACATCTGTTATCTTTTAATGAAATCTCCTGGCAAATGCACACAGTGATTACCAACGCTAACTCTACTTTTTTCTCTCTTTTTTGAACATGGAATTAGTAACGGCTAATGACCACATTTCAGAGCTCAGGCCAGCTTTTGACTAATGAACATGCTTCAGGCCAAATTCTCCCTCACAGAAACACTTGGTAGAACCCCAAGGACTTCAAGGGGGGTTGCACTGGAGTAATATCGCCCAGTAATACATTCCATTTACAAGCTGCTTGCATGCTCCTCATGAGGAGAATTAGGATGCAAATGCAACCCTAAAGCATGGCTAATGTATATGTGTTTTGCACAGGATTCCTAGACAGAATTCTCTGCATCAGTGGTCTCCTGTATCTTTTTGAGCACAGATTGTTGCAAAAGCAAGGAAAGATGCATTGTCAGTGCACCACCTGCTACAAAGGGGGTTCACTGCACTGCTACGCAGCTAGGGAGATTTGCCTACTTTTCACCTCACTTTGATCTCCAGCCTCCTCTAGTAATAAGCCCCCTCGCACCCGCCAGTCAGGATGAGACCTCCACGTCAATGCTACTGCTCAGCTGGTGTTGAGTGCCGTGAGGCGTAGCCTCAGAAGGGGCCTGAACATGTGACCCTTGTGAGTTTGGTCTGTGAACCTCAGGCTACAGTACCACTTCTCTGGCAGGAAGCTCAACACATTTACCGAAAAGCAGGGCAAATGCCTCAAAACAGTTCCCACCAACATTGGCTGAAATAAACGGACCTTGACTTCAGGAGGCAGTGCAGGCTACTGGATAGAGCAAGGAGACCTGGGTTCTAGTCCCAGCTCTGCTACTAACTAGCTGTGTTACCTTGGGCAAGTCACTTCACCTCCTTATGCCCACAGGGGGGTTGACGCGTGAGACCAATCTGCATTCACACTAGGCAGCAGCAACTTCGCTCCTGTCCCACTAGGCTCGCAGATTACAAAGCAAGCCTGCGCAGCCCCTCATGCTCTCTGGCTCCTCCTGTCCCATGGTGTTGGGCCCAGGGGTTGGAGAGCAAGCCCAGGCAGCACTGATTCAGGTCTGGCCTGCAGTGCTGGCCTGGTCCCAGCTCCCCAGTCCGGCCCACTGGCTCTCACCACTAGCAGGAGGCTCAAGGAGCCCACTGCAGTGTCAAGTGGCACACATCGGGACCCTGCCTGCTGAGCTGGGCATAAGTACCAGGGAAGCTGGCTGCTGATGAGCTGGTAGGTAGATAGATTTGGGGGGTTGAGACCCTGCTAGCCCTAGCCACCTGCCTTTGTGCCTCTGTTTTTCCTCCCACCCTTCATCTGTCTCGACTATTTAGTCTATAAAGCTTTTCAGGGCAGGGACTGTCTCTTTGCCAAGCACAATATAGCCCAGAACATGTTTGGGCCTCTAGGCACTACTTAAGATTAGGGACTGTCACATGTTTGTACAGCACCCAGCACAATGGGGCCCAAATTGCTTGTGGTCATTAGGTGCTATTGCAAGATAAATATTAGTAATAATAAAATACTACTTACAATAACTTTGTATTTGTTCTCCGTGAATGTGTTTCATGGAGAGAATGTTTATGGAAATAATAAATTGTAAAAGAATATTAGAGAACACAGAAAGAAGTTCAAACTGATCAACGTGCATGTTCACGCTCAAAACCAAACAGATATGGTCCATCCAACCAAGGAACAGAAACAATATCATTTGATGTTACATGCCCAATCAGCACCAACCAATGGCACTCCAATTCTCAATAATTACAATGAATGGCTCGCAAACTATGAAGAGACTAATAATTATTCACAATTATCTTAACTGCTCACAGGCAATTCACAACCAGAAAGAGGCTAAATTAATCAAATAAAGTACTTACTGTGGATTAGCTGCTCAGTTTTAATTTGCCCAGGAGGCATGTTAGGGGCTCGGCTCAGTTTTACAGAAAATTAATTAACGCTTAACTGAAAATGGTCACCTGGGCAAATTCAAACAGCGTGTCAGTGGGCCAACTAAAATGCTGTTCGAGTTAAGACCCTGACTGAACCAGATTTCTTGGGTGAAATAGGGAGAGTTTTCTTCTCCAGTCCCAACACTGCCCAGAACAGGCCCTTGCAAGAAGCTGCTAACCCTTTTTATCTGGCCTACTGGGCCCAGGTTGGCCACTGCCTGCTTCTGGCCCTTCTAGCTACTGGAGGACCAATTCTCACTGGTTCTGCCAGAAAAAGATCCTGAGAGGCCGCCCTATGCAACCCCTGGAGGTCTGAACTCACTGCTCTCCTCTTTCAAAAGGACACCATTGTACGGCAGGGTGTACCGAGGCAGCAGGGCCTCTGATGGGCAGCAAATGACTGGTACATCCGATCACAAGGCCTCTATCTCCAGTTTCATGGTGGGATGATTCAAAACAATGGGACCTTCACAGAAACTGAAAGCTGGAAAATCCAAATTCGATAATAGTGAGCATTTTTGCACACAGCTACAATCGGCCAGTAGAACTCACCACCACAAGATATCACTGAGGCCAATGGCTTAGCACAGTGGTCCCCAACCTTTTCATCTGGCAGACGCCAGACGAAGGACCGTGGCGGCGGTCGACTATACGCCAAAATGTCGCCAAATTTCAGCGGCAACGCCTCTCGATGATGCTGCTTTCGGCGGCATTTCAGCGGATGCTCGTCTGCAGGCCAGGATGCGGGTGCATTTAGATGCCCCCACGGGCACCACGTTAGGGACCCCTGGCTTAGCAGGATTCAAAATAGATTAGAAATTTCTATGGAGAATAATAATATCAAGAGTTATAATAGTAAATGCTACAAAAAAAGTTTGGAATTGGAGAAGCGATATAGACTCTCATGCTTCAGGACTCAAGCCAATCTCTAACTGTGGAGTGGTTAGGAGGGAAATCTTCCCTGAGGGTAAGTTAGCCTGTAACTGCCTACTGCAGGCTTTGTTGCATCTGTCTCTGAAGAACTGAGTACTGCTCGTTACTGGTGACAGATTATTGGTCTAAATAAACTGACAGCAAAGGGGTAAGGATTAAGGATGTGAGGGTAGCATCCAGAGGTCTCCACTTTGTTGTCCTTCTTGTAGTTCAGACATATCTTGAATTTGAAGTTCCTCAAATACATTTTAACATTAAAAAGAGAGAAAAAAATCACAAGCATTCTCAAAACTACAATACCCGCACGAGGAAATTAGGAAACAGATCAACAGAGCCAGACGTGTACCCAGAAGCCTCCTACTACAAGACAAAGCCAAGAAAGAAACCAACAGGACTCCACTGGCCATCACATACAGCCCCCAGCTAAAACCCCTCCAACGCATCATCAGGGATCTACAACCCATCCTGGACAATGATCCCACACTTTCACGGATCTTGGGTGGCAGGCCAATCCTTGCCCACAGACAACCTGCCAACCTGAAACGTATTCTCACCAGCAACTGCACACCGTACCATAGTAACTCTAGCTCAGGAACCAATCCATGCAACAAACCTCGATGCCAACTCTGCCCACATATCTACACCAGCGACACCATCATAGGACCTAACCAGATCAGCCATACCATCACTGGTTCATTCACCTGCACGTCCACCAATGTAATATACGCCATCATATGCCAGCAATGCCCCTCTGCTATGTACATCGGCCAAACTGGACAGTCACTACGGAAAAGGATAAATGGACACAAATCAGATATCAGGAATGGCAATATACAAAAACCTGTAGGAGAGCACTTCAACCTCCCTGGCCACACTATAGCAGACCTTAAGGTGGCCATCCTGCAGCAAAAAAACTTCAGGACCAGACTTCAAAGAGAAACTGCTGAGCTTCAGTTCATCTGCAAATTTGACACCATCAGCTCTGGACTAAACAAAGACTGTGAATGGCTTGCCAATTACAGAACCAGTTTCTCCTCCCTTGGTTTTCACACCTCTACTGCTAGAACAGGGCCTCATCCTCCCTGACTGAACTAACCTCGTTATCTCTAGCTTGCTTGCTAGCATATATATACCTGCCCCTGGAAATTTCCACTACCTGCGTCTGACGAAGTGGGTATTCACCCACGAAAGCTCACGCTCCAAAACGTCTGTTAGTCTATAAGGTGCCACAGGATTCTCTGCTGCTTTTACAAGAGTGAAATGGCAAAGCCAAGATGGGCAAATTTCCACTCATTCGTCTTAATGAAACAGCAGCTGCCAAGCCTATTTGCACTCACTGGAGAGGTGCTAATGCTATTAAAAAACAACTCAGCTTGACTCTGATGACCTAGGCAACCTCACTCTCCTTCCATAAAACGTACATCCCACCACAGCTGTGTGATGCCAACTCAAAGGACTTGAGCAAGAAACACAGCGAAGTACACTGGAACAGCTGTTCCAGGGGAGTTACAGGTAGACAGAAAGTTAACTAAGCGCACAGCTGGAATTTAGCCAGGACACAAGTGTTAACATCTGGCTTCACTTTGTGTTCTCCGCTGATGGCATCCAAAAGGATTCATTGTACCAACACCTTCATCTCAAGATCCTCTTTGCAGCCACATGTTTTCATCTGCTGCTCTTCATTTGTTTTCTATACTTTGTATTAGTCTATAATTAAACAGGAATTCTTTAACAGCCATGCCTGTTACTGATTGTATCTTATTTAAATCAGGTGCCTGAGTGAGAAAGGGGTTGCAGCAATCAACATTTTTTGACCGAAAACAGACAGCTCTGCAGTGATCACATTCACACCCACTGCATTGGTCTTTTTAATAGCATTGTTTTAAGAAATTTTGGGAGAGTGCAAGTCATTGGGACTGAAATGCCTTGAGACCACAGTCCTGCATTTGTCGTACCCACACGGTGCTTTGTCAGCCATACCCTTTGTGCAAGCACTTCTATGAGAAACAGGAGCCATTCTAGTTCAGTCCTTGGCCTCTAATGTAGACGTGATAAAAGGGAACAATGTGTGTCCTTCGTGATCTGGGCAAGTGCCAGACATTTCTGAAAGAAATGACCAAACAAAAGGTCTACTAAAAGAAAGGAAACATTGTCATGTTACTGGGCAGGGCCGCCCAGAGGGGGGGCAAGTGGGCAATTTGCCCCAGGCCCTGGGCCCCACAGGGGCCCCCATGGAGTTTTTTGGGGCCCTTCACTCACTCTGGGGGCCCCGGAAAATTCTCACGGGGCACGGGCCCCCAGAGCTTCTTCCACTCCAGGTCTTTGGTGGCAAGGGCAGAAGGACCGCCCGCCGCTGAATTACCACCGAAGCGAGACCCGCCGCCAAAGAGCTGAGTCTTCGGTGGTAATTCGGCGGCGGAGAGCCCCCGCTGCGGGTCTTTGGGGCACTTCGGCAGTAGGTCCCAGAGTGGAAGGAACCCCCCACTGCCGAATTACCGCCAAAGCGGGAGGCCCCCTGCTGCCGAAGACCCCAGACCCCCTGAATCCTCTGGGTGGCCCTGTTACTGGGTGGCTAGGTGAGATAAGTCAATCCTCCAAGAAAAATCGCATCAGAGCTTCTGATCTTCCAAACACAATCACTAGAGTATGAGGGTGAATGGAGACCAGTCCAGTCATGGAAGCTGGAAGGCATGAAAAGAACTTTTGTGAGCTCACAGTGGTACTAATTATTTGCTTGCTGTAATGCTACTTCTTAGACATGATTCCACCAGACCATTTATATGTATTGAAGTCTGCAGAACGCACACTCTGCTATTCAGACTAGCCCTATGTTCCTGTCCTAGATCAAGAATTTAGGACCTTCACGCGACTGAATTTGTCTTCCACATTATCAGAGTTCTTCATTATTTCACTAAACAAAGGGATAACAACCAAACACACACACCGTATGCGCACATGCACACACACAGAGTCTTCATGAATTATGCAAGTCTTTATTACACATTAGTGCTTTTCTTTTCCTGGGTACCCTTTTAGCATAACGATATATGCTAGCACTCATCCCCACCCCCAATACGTGAATCACTTATTCAACTCTTCGTTTCACTGGCATCAGGATGAATATGCAACTCCCACTCTTTTGACTTCCACTGTCATCATTTTTCCTTCTTGGGAAAATTTCATTTATCAGTAAGTCTAAATCTAAAGCAATGAAGTCATGTTCATGGAGCTGTCAGGGGGACTGACTCAGAGAGCATTAGTGACTCATCCATGTGAGAGAAACTTGTAGAGCTCCAAACAATCATTTCTGGAGGAAGCTGTTTGGAAGGGTTGTTTTGCTTAAGACAATTTTCATTTAAAAACTGCGAAGTCAATTTAGCACAGATAGATTGAGAATCCTGGATAATTCAGTGCTACAGCAACAACATAAGCGTTGTGTATGTGCATATATACATAGCAATATAGCTACCTGCACACAGGCACACACACAACACCCTGCCTGCATGCCTCAGGAGGTGAAGCTTAAAGATAACTCACATCTTTATGGATCTCAGGAAAGAATGAACAGGAGGTTTGTGTCTCTCTCCCCCATGCATATGCTGCTGTCATGGGAAGAGGCTGAAGTTATGATGAAGCCTAGAATAAGAGGGAGCTCTCCAAACTGTCTCTTTGGCAGCCCTACACAGGGTCAAACTCACAGCGTAAGATGGTTTTGGCCAGCAACCTATTGGTGGAAATAAAGTTTTATTTAAAAAAAAAAGCAGGCAATGAAGGACCGTTCAGAAGTTGGTGAGTCTTTTTGGCCAGCCAAGAGCACATTCAAAGTTAAAAAACAGACTTTGAATCATGCAGGATGCAGTAGAAAAGTTTTATCTGACTCTCAACCTGCTGTGCATGTTGCTGTGGCTGCAAATCAGGGTCCGGGTGAGAATGCGTCCCTCACGGAAAGCACTCGATCAGTGATCTGCTCTCATGCTCTGGAATGAATTTGATCCAGTGTAAATCACTGGGCAAACAATACAAATGAGGCAAAAGATCAACCACATGTTTCGCTACAGAGCTGTTCTCTTCTTTTTTATTTATTTGTTTGGTGCCAGTTCCAAAGCCCAAGAGCTCTGGGCTTTGCCATGAAGCTTTTTGCCAGCTCTGGAATGGTACCAGCTTGCTGATAATTAATGTGGTTTTATTTCATACCAGAAAGAAACCATCTGACGCAGATTTTTTTGTGGAACCATAAAACAATGTTCTGTAATCATTTACAAAAATTGTTCTTGTATATCCACTTAAGCATGTAGATTGGTGCAAAAACACCATTATTTTGCCGAGTGTAAAAATGGTGTCACTTCTGTCTAACGGACACAAACATAATTGGGCTGCTCCTTTTGCTAAATAAATCATTTTAGAGGCATTCCATTATGATTTCAGCACCAAAGCGAAGGAATGCAAGGCAAGAAATAAAGAAAAGAAAAGGCAGCTTATGTCTGTAGGGTGAATTTACTGTCACGCTCTTCACAGAAATGGGACAGAGCTGCAAAATTTATGTTCCGCTCTGGAACACTCCAACATGAGAGAGGTTTCAGATAAGGGGCTTTGGTGCAAACCAAGCTATAGGTCTTAGGAAATGACATTGGGCCTGAGCCTGCGGACAGTGGGGGAAAAAAACCTCCTATTCACTTATGTGGGAACAGGATCAGTCCTTGCAGGCCTGATTCAAAGCTCGTTGAAGTCTCACTGATGTCAATGGGCTTTGGAGTAGGCACCAAACATCAGATTTTTAAAGGTATTTTGGTGCCTATCTCCCACTGAGTTAGATGTTTAGGCACTTTTGAAAATGCCATGAGGCACCTGTCTGCTTTTTCAGGTCCCTAAATACCTTTGAAAATCTGGCTCGAGGCATATAGGCTATTAGGGCTGTATCTTGCAAAGAGCTATAGTTACTCTTGCTCAGACTGCCACTGAAATCAAGAGGACTCTGTGAAAGGTGTAGCTAGGTGCAGGATCACACCCTTAGCCATCAACTTGCAAATGCCAGAGGGATGAAAATTGCTTGATAAATTCAGATTCTGAAACTTGACATTACTGCAACCAGCTTTAGTTTCAATATTGAATCTGATGGCATATGTAAAATCGCATATGAATTCTTTATTTCCTGTGCACCGTTAAGCAGCTGCCACACTCCACTCCAGAGGCAGTCACATTTCAGAGGCAGGTGATGCAATATCTGCATATTATTATTTCTACACCATAAAGATAACTTTAGGCAGTGGTTTACAACATGTAAAATATACTAACTGAACCACAAAACCCTTGTCTTGGAGAGTTTAAAACATATAGCCATGGACAGATACTACACAGCTGTCAAAGAAAGAGACACACAGAGAGAGATGCAGTCACTAGCAAGCTTCACAGAACTGGTGGAATTAGAGAAGTAGTTTGATGGAGTAAAGAAGTAGGCGCACACAGCCTAATGTGGAAATCACTGAAACCACTGAAGTATTTCTCAGTCCTCAGAGGTTGAGCTGCTGTAGAATACAAAGACGGGGCAGCAGAATAATAAAACTACCTAGCTGTTGTATAGTACTTTTATCAGCAGTTTTCAAAACCCTTCACAAAGCAGGTCAGTATCATTATCCCCATTTTACAGATGGGGAAACTGGGGCATAGGGAGCTGAAGTGAGCTGCCCCAGGTCACTCAGCAGGCCAGTGGCAGAGATGGACTAGAACCTGGATCTCTAATCTAGTGCTCTGTTCACTGGACCACATTGCCACAAGGCACTAAGCACAGAAAAAGAGGAGGCAAAAGAAAAAGGAAGAGAGAGTCTAGCGAAGGGAGACAAAGTCCTATCAAAGGGTAAATATTATTTCAGACAGACTCCTACATAAGCAGTCCAGGCAGACCAGCTGGCTATAAGCACATGATTTAATTATTTGTACTATTCAGAAGATGTCATATCTATTTAGTGGGAAATGAAGTGTCATTGCATTTTGAACTATGTTCCCCATGATAATGAGAGAGAGAGAGAGAGTGTGTGTGTGTGTGTGTAGGGTGTGGGGAGGGAGTTATGCTATTTAGGAATTTGTTTATAGAAACCTTGGCTGAGTTTGGAATGTTTAGGACATGGAACTTGTTAAAAATTGCCCCCCTCCCAGCTACTAGCAGCTACATGAAAAACTTTTCAACATAGCTGTTTGCTGTGGAGTGCAAATAATCAACCTGTCAGTTCCCTAATCTTGCTCCTGAGATTGGGAAACCAATTCTATAAATCAGCATCGCCCTTCCTTAGCATGTGATGTTGAGAATCTATAAACACGAGATACATGCCCAGTGCTTTCAGGAGGGAGGATTCCCTGTCCAAGTCATCCAAAAAGCACTAAGATTAGTCAGTAATTTCCAGAGGCTGCCTTCAAAAGTACTAAAGGGCTAAATCACTGCTTTCCATATTTAGGCATGTAGCTGCACCAAAGTCAATTGGTCGATCTATATAAATGATGGTAAACAGGGTTTAGTGCCAGCATTTGCACCTGAGATAGGTCCATTTCTCCTATTATTTCTATATGTTTTATTTGCACTTTAGGTTTCCATAACTATTTATGGTTATTAATAGGCCAGAGATCTCTCTCCATAAAAGCTGAAGGCAATGTGACCCCATTTATTTCAATGGGAGTAGGATCAGAGCGATTATTTGCACAATGCCATGCGCCAGACAGAGGAGAGAGTCAGGTTTCTTTGTGCAATGCTATTACAGTCTAGAAACTGATCTACCTGGCTGATCATACATGCCTTATCACTGCAGTAGCCAGGCACCTACGTGTCTTCTGTAATGCTTGTAATCTCAGAATTCCTTTTCTTTAATCGAGTTCAGGGAGCCAAGGGATCTTTGCATGTTTACAAAAGTGAATCCAGTGAAGCCTGTCTCAAATGACAACCCAAGTGGCCAACGAAAACCAGTTAACAGAATTTTTTGTGTAGGAAACTGAGAATGGCATTGTGTGCACTCACTTCAGTGGAGCTCACCGAATTCCCCCAGCTGAGGGTCTAATGCCAAAGGCTTGTGGATTCTTTGGGGGAACTCTAGTCTAAGTTGAGCTATACTCATCACAGGGAGAAAACCTCCCAGGGCTCTCGGGAATAGTGACATGTCAGAGCGCCTTATTTTCAAAATACAAACAAACCTTGGTTATTTCCCCAGTTTATGAAAATGCAGTTCTACAGGCTTCAATGGGCATGTACCGAAAACCATCAGAACCACATGCTTATACTCATTAGCTGAACCCATATTAATGAACTCCCTATACTCTCCCTCCCTCAAGCCTGCCAGTAGAAAGAGTCTAAGAGCAGAGATAGCTCTTGCTCTGGGAACCAATCATCAACAAACCCTAGTTCTGTAAAACTGAAGTAGAGGGCAAGGAGGGAAGGGATTTCAGACTCTAGGGCCCCTCTCTTTAGTACCCCAGCCCCCAGCCCCGCAAGATGAATAACTGTCATCCTTCAGCGGCCCAGCAGATCTCAACTCAGAGAGAGCTGGTTTTTAAGCTGCAAAAGATGCAAACCATTAAGAGCAAACCAGCACCTTACACCCAGAAACAAACTGGAGATCAGTGCAGTCCATGGCCTACATGTACAATACGCCTCATACGTAATCCTGCTAAGTAAGTAGGCGGCTGCGTTCTGTGCTTGCTGAAGTTTCTCAGTGACTTTACTTACTAATAAGTGGGGTGGACTTTCTATTTAGTTTCTTTATCGGCACCAGCAACTGGGGTATCCGAATGCTTTCCTGATATCTGTATTGGGGCTGCCTAGATTCTGGTCAGACACAAAACAGGACTCTCAGGGAAATGGGGAGCAAGGCCTCCCCACCCCACAGGAAAGGTGATTTATTTAATCTGCAGAAGAGAAGAGTGGGAGGAGGGATTTGATAACAGCCTTCAACTACGTGAAGGGGGGTTCCAGAGAGGATGGAGCTCGGCTTTTCTCAGTGGTGCCAGATGACAGAACAAGGAGTAATGGTCTCAAGTTGCAGTGGGGGAGGTCTAGGTTGGATATTAGGAAAAACTATTTCACTAGGAGGTGGTGAAGCACTGAATGGGTTACCTAGGGAGGTGGTGGAATATTTAGAGGTTTTTAAGGCCCGGCTTGACAAAGCCCTGGCTGGGATGATTTAGTTGGTATTGGTCCTGCTCTGAGCAGGGGGTTGGACTAGATGACCTCCTGAGGTCTCTTCCAACCATAATCTTCTATGATTTGTGATTTTTACATTTTTCTTCATTGGAGGAATTCTTCATTTACCTCTCAGTCTGTCCAGGCCCCACCTCTGAGGACCCCACCACCCAACACAGATAGAACCAACTGCTGATCTTCCAAGTCTACTATGCTTGGGAAGGCCCAGCCAAGCACAGAACTCCAGCTCAAATCAATGGGAGCTCTGGATGTTGACAAATGGCACCTCAAAACCCTTCCAAAGAGTGTGCCTTGGAGAGTCCTCACAAATCAAAATGAAATGCACAGCTCTTGGACACAGCTCTTCCACCCAAACTTCCAGACCACCACAAAAATGGTGAACGATTTAAAAATCAGTAAGAAACAAAAACAACTGAAACAACCAAACTCCCATTATGGCTCATTCATCCAGGCACGCACCAAAGTGGTCAATTAACAACACTGCTCCATCAGTGCAGAAGTGTACGCTCTCCACTAACTGACTCATGGGCTAGACATCCATAAGCCATCACAAGCAGTTTGTCTTGGTCTGATGCCTGATTTAGATTTGGAGGTCAGAACACCATATGCTGATCAACATGAGGATGGGAGGGAGTCTAGAAAACTCAAGTTAAGAGGGGACACTTTCCTGTAGTATGAGAGAGAACCATTCTGCCATGCCTCTCAGAAAAAGCTTACAAGGAAGCCTTCAACCTGCAGGGAAATCTAAAGCCCCATTAACAATGGGTCAAATTCACTACTGTGTAGAGGGCTGGCGTCAGCTCAGCTGAACCCCAGGCAAGTGAAAGGAGGAGAGGAGAGAATCTGCTATCCAGATAGGTGGGCCTTCTTAAAACACAAGAAGCCAAGCCGAAACATTATATTCTGGACCTAAACTTTTCCCATGTTTGCAGGTGTCTGGCGTTGGGGTTTGGGCTCCGACTCACTACTGCTTTTTACTCACCTCTTTGTTACTTTCTTAAGGTTGTATAGCTTCAATTTCCAATGCTGCCTAGCAGGTTCAGATGCAGCTGGAAAAAAGAAAAATCCCATTGACCTTGTGCTGTGAAGCTGAGCTGGCGTGACTGGCTATTCTCTGATAGTCAGAACAAAATGCCACGAACTTTGCCATTGGGAAAAACACACTAGAAAGCTCTGTCATCTTTCTGTCCGTTAGAAGCGATACACCGGTTGTTTGCTTAAGTCCTTGACACTGGCCCATTCCTCCACAGTGTAAATATATGCACAGAATGTCAGACACTTCAAAGGTTGTCTCCTTTGAGTTGTACTAACGTTGCTTTTCAAGCATTTGGAGGGAGAAATTCTTGCAAGAATCCCACATTAAATACTCTGTTTCACATGAAAATACAAGACTGAATGGGAGTTTTGTCTTTAGTCCCTGACTCTGAACTTTAAATGTTTACTCTTCTGATTCTCAAAATATCTTTTTCCGGCATTTTGACAATGGAGTTTATGAAAACAAGAAAGATGCCGGGATATTTCTATGTAGATTTGCAAGAACAGATTCCCAATAGAAGCTCAGAAGTTATTATCCAAAAACGCATTCAGTCTTTCAACCCAGGTGCCTCTGTGGTCAATGCCTTACCTGCACTATCACCATACTTTCCCACATTTTTACAGGGGATGGGCCTAGGCCCAGATTCAAATATTCTCATGCTGGATGTGAAATCCAAACCCAAGATTCAGATTAAAATTTAGCAGCTGTCCCTTAAGTCTATATTAGAGACAACTAAAACTCTGGCTACAAACACTCCAGAAATGTTAGGTGTTTAACATCCAGGCTTGAATGCTGTAGTCCTGCATCCACTCAGGCTAAATTCTCAAAGGTGTCTAAGGAAGGATGACCTCATTGTTCAGGAACTGGACTGGGATTCAGGAGATTTGAACTCAACTTCTAGCCCTGATCCAGTCTCCCTGTGTGATTTCTGTCTCTCCATATCTGCCAATTATTTGCGTGCACAAACAGCATGTTCACTCAGAGAGTCTAATCTGGGGGCACACAGTCTCAAGCATCCAGTGGCCCATGCCTGATATCTTGGAGATATAAATGTAGAGGGCCAATTTTCCAGTTGTCCCTCTACCACAGACCAAACCAAAATTCAGAATCTCCAACACCACTTCAAGTTTGGAGGCATTCCAATTCTTCAGATCAGAACTGTGCAACTCGGGCCATTCCATAAGTCCCAGGCCAACTTTGCAGATACAAGAGGTTGACAGTTTGAATGAGCTTTGCGCAATCATCCAAACCGATGGGTTGTTATCCAAGTCAAACAAACAATCTCTGGAGGTTCACCCATTGGTGTTTTTTATGCCTCTCCTTAGTAATAAGCAAACTTAGCAGTATAAAACCATTTGCTGATATAAAGAGAGTTTATTTTAGTAATCTTGCCAAAGGTTTCAGGAGTTAAGTTGTAAATGGTTGGGTTACACCTGCAAAATACATAACTGAATAACTAAGAAGCTTGTACTGTTCCATTCCAACATACCATGTATCTGCTTGAAGACTGTTTGATGAGCCTGAAATAATTGTTATAAAGGAGTCATGCTGGCAACATAATATCACCCATGAACTATTTTGGACATACTTCAGTTTAATTATAAATTGAAAAAAGGAAAAGTGGAGCATCGCAGTGTATGTGGTTGTAAAGAGATATATATGAACGTCTAGGGTTTGTTTTAGGTTTGGACGAGACAGAGTAAACAAAGTAAAATTCACCCATTTTGCTCAGCAAAGCAGCCTGAAAGATCAAATAGAAGGAACTATTTCAGAGCAAGACGAAACCAAATTATATTTGCAGTGCTAGAATCTCACATCTTTTACCCTGAAGGATCGCCAAAGCATTTCCCAAGCTATATACTTGGAAGGTATAGCTCACAATTCATGGCTGTCAATTACAAGTGTACACTTTGTGTGTCACAGTTTTGCCTACCATCCCATTTTCCCAGTGTCACAGACCTTCACTAAATAGATACAGATCAGCTCACCTTTCCATAAAAGGCAGCCACCTCTGCAGTGAAATGTAGCAGCTCGCAAAAATACCACCAAAGCGATAATAGGAGAGAAAGCAAATAAGAATACCCTAGACAAATCCAAATGTTGTATATACAGAATGTAATCACTTAACATGGCATTTGGTCACTGGGCCAGATTCCATCTCAGTTACACCAATCTAAACACAGACAACTCCACTGAAGTCAATCAGAGCTATTCTAGATTGACACCAGTGTAAATGAGATCAGAATTCGGTCCACCAGCACCCACACTCCTGCTTCTCTGAATAGCAGCAAGGGACTTTTAATAAGATATGGAGCACCTTGTTTTATATCTCACCCAAAAGACGGTTGTATAAAAGAGTTGTGCTGAAATAATAGCAAAGAATCCTGTGGCACCTTATAGACTAACAGACGTTTTGGAGCACGAGCTTTCGTGGGTGAATACCCGCTTTGTCGGATGCTGAAATAATAGTTCATCAATGACAATCAGCATTTTGGAGCCCCTTGCTGGTGGCAGTCTTCTTGGCAAAAGGCATTGTGATGGTGACATCAGCGGTATGGGTTCCTCCCAGTATTAGAAATATGAAACAAGCTCACATCTGATGTCTCTCCTGGACAAAAGCCAGAACAATTTCAATGTCCCAACGTTAAAGAGTTTGTGTGAATATTAAACACTAAATTATTCTTGTTAAAATATGAAGCCAATACGAAAAGCAGATGGAAAGTGGTTTAGGATCTCAAGGCAGGCCCCCTCCCATCCCCAACACTGTCCGCTTTGCAAATGACATCATTTCTCAGCCAGGTGGCTCCCAGGCCCAGAATTAAGGCACAAATACCCAGTTTAGTTAAAACACAACAACATGCATTCCGCAGTTTATATCATATATTCCGCTTCCAGGACCAGAACACTGTACTGATCAATATAGGGCAGTTTGCCCCAGGCTCTGTCCTTATTCAAAATAAATAATAAATAATAATGTAACAAATCCAGGGTGAACAAGGAACTTTACAGGTTTAAGAAGCACTGAGCACGTACAGCACAGGCCCCCATGCACCACTTAACTTCCCCTTAAGCCCTTCAAATGGATATTAACAGCTTGGAGCGCTTTGTGCTGGCCCTCTGTGAAGAGGTAAGTTTCACCCCACGGGAATACAGTCATCTTTAACCAGACAGCAATAGCTACAATTGCATCAAAGGTTCCCAGGCTGAGTCATGCAACTGTATGTCATAACATTGCAACTCATTTGCAAACACTGGGTTTAATTGTGCTGGGAAGTGGGTGCATTGAGGGTGGGTCAAAATGACTGGAAAACAGAAGCATCCTATACCCTTTATATAGAATTTCAGTACTGGGGCTGCAGGAAATCCTTTGAGAAGGAACTACAGCTGGTTGCAAAATCCAGGAGTAGTTTAGGGATATTTCAAACCTGTTTGTGTTTCAGTGTTCAAAACAGACTCATCTTTATTTTTTCCCCACGGGTGTGTGTGTCATTTGTTGTGGAAATTTCCCTCAGTTTCTCATTGAAAAAAACTGGTAATTTTTTAAACAAAAATTGTTCACAAAAATTCAACCTCCCCTCTTTTGGGTAAAGAAGAATCAGCTCAGTGTAAATGTTGCCACAGCATTTCCCGCAGGAAGTCTGCTCAATGTTGGGATGAGCGTATTCTCTCTCTGAAATAATACCTGGCTCTTACATAGTGCTTTTCATCAGATGCCAGACTGCCTCCTTAGAAAAGCAAATAACTGATTCCGAATAGAATCCTGCTACTTGTGTTTCAAACAAAGACATTTTTAAGAGTCAAGTGAGTGACTGTTTACCCACCCATCCCCGAGATCAAGGCTCATGTTTCTCTTGCAACTGCTGATAGCACAAGAAGCAACTAAACCAGCATAAGAATCTGGATTCTTTATGCCGTGTGAGGTGTTCAGGAGGTCTTATGTATTTTGGACATAGCAATATGTGAAACTTATGGGATATTGGAGGAGGAAAAAATGAGGACATGCTTTTTAATAGAGCTGGTAAAAACATGGAATTTCTATCCTGCGGGAAGTGCTGAGATTTCAATACTTGGTTTCATCCCAACTGTTTTGATTAGAGGGAGAGAGGGGATATTATATTTTGTTAAAAATATAGGAACTGTCCCTTCTTCATGAACACATTTGGGCCCTGAGCTTGCATTTGGATGCACTCATGATGCTTATGCCTACACAGCGTCCCAGTGAAGTCAACAGGACTCCACCAGCATGGAGAATTGGAGCCTTGGTATACATCAACTTTTGAAGGAGAAACTCAAACCCTGACCTGCACAGATCTGGGCTGTTTCTCTGGTTTCTTGGAGTTTGCATGGGTCTTCTGTCCAGATTTTGTTTGCATAGATTAGAATTCCTTAGAATTTCCCTTGGAAGTAAACTCAACAATTCAAAGGGTAACTCGGTACAAATCATCACATTTTGCCTTTTTTGGTGGTGTGTGTGTGTGTGTGCGTGCGCACGTACATACACACACATATATAACCCTCAGTCATGTTCCACATGGTTTCCACCCAAAAGTGTGAAATGACCCAACTCCTTCAAACTATAGCCCTGGATCGCGCTGTTCAATTAAGTGTAATATTTATTCTGTTAGGCGGAAAGTTTCTCCTGTGTGGAGAGCCAACAAGCAGCGTAGACACTACTTCAAAGCCATTTAAGTCCTCAGCATGGGAATTCAGTGGCATATGTGCCTCATCTGGCTCTTTGCACCGGGGTGAATGTCAACCTTAATAAATTGGGGTATTACACTCAGTTGGTATGTGCACGTTCTGCTGCCTCCTACTGGATAGAATCGTAACTGCTTAACGACATCATAGATCCTATAAATCCGCACAATAATTTCATCACTAAGAACCAGAACTTGAAATCATTTCCCATCTCCTCTGCCTGAACGTGGCAATTTGACCCTGACGTTCCAGCCATGAGTCAAAGTGGATTCAAGCTGGGTTTAGTTACCCTGATGTTATTTCACACTGGAATGTTCCAGGGCTCTAACTTGCCCAAAGCAGCAAAGCTGAGCAGGGCTCTGGTGTCTGGGTCCAGAGAATGGGATGAAATTGCAAAAGGTTTTCATGACTCAAGTCGGCACAGAGCAGTTTGGGGTTTTGTACTTTTTTTTTTTTTTTTGGTTCACCCAAACAAATAATAAAAATAGAAAACGTTCAACTTGCCCAAGAGCAAATCTATTAGTCACCCGTGGTTATGGGATTTTAACTTAACAGCTCTATGTGGTTTTCCCTTTTTTGATCTAATTATTATTATTCATCTAGGAAGAATTTCACTCCCATGTGAAGAATCACCACATACACCCTTATGTGGAGTCCAGGCTCCAATGAAACACAATTTATATAGTGTGACATGCTGGGGAAAAACGCAGTCAGATTCCTGACCAGGACTTTGGGGTGACAGAAAAACCAATGGCTCCCAAAGAATCCACCCCTTTTATCATGTTAGGACAGAACTTTGGGAGCTGGAGTTGGTGGGGGCAGATGCCCAAGCAGGGTAGACACATCCAGTGAAGAGGATAGCTATTCAGGCTGATCTCACCCCTATGCACCGCTTAAGGACTTAGGTGGGGCTTAAGTGGTGAACAGGCTTGGTGCTGGGTCTCTCTGCACAGGTGAGCTACACCTTAGATGAATAATAACTGAATCAAAAAAGGAGAAATGCATTTAACTGTCTATTAATCCCTTTAGAGCTTTCAGACAAATCCCAGAACCAGGGTGAGAACCAGATACACTCTTGGTTGTCCCGGGGGAAGGGTGCACAGGGATGAATTTCACCCTGGAGACTTGTCTAAACAAGGACCCTCAGCAAAGCTAAGGCAAATCAATTATAGGTGTCGAGTCAATGCACATACGTTAAAACACATTAACAACCCCATGTTAACTCTCCTTGGGATTAAGTGAACTAAAGCCACTTGACTCCTGTACGAGACCATCCACAGGGGGGTTTAATGTGTTTTACTTTATGTGCATTGACTTCACTTTCTTGAGTGTCCCCATGTAGACATGGCCTTAATGCATTGATTCTAGATGATCCCAGTAACTCTGCACACTATACACAGCAGTGCAGCTTTTCCCTAAATCGGTGGTTTAAAAACCATTTTCAAACACAAATGGGCTTATCTTTTAGTGCTGTTCTTCTGCACTCAAACCGGGGACTCAAGTGTTAGAAGTAGTAAAGAAGAAGATAATTGTGAGGCAGGTGCCTTTCCCAACATTTCTTAAAACAAGGACTTCCAGGAGTGCAGCTTCATTAATAAAGACATTAACAGGAACACAAGTTCAGCTCAAACTTCCTACCCAGCACTGGCTGCTTCTAGGGATCCTCATTCAGGATGACTCAGCCCACACTCTAGATTCTCTCTCTTTCCATTCCCACTTCCCTTATATCCATGTGGGTGATGAGTCACTTACCTCAGTAGTCAGCAGTTCCCCCGTAATCATTTCCCAGCAGGATTAATGGCAACGCAGAGGGGGCTTCAGGTAAGCGTTGCCAGTCTGTGACAGCAAATTAAAAAAACAAGGGGGTCGGGGAGTGGAAAAGTTACCATGAAAAATTGTCAATGTTTTAGTGAAGAGTTTTCATCAAAATGCTGAAAATGAGAAATTTTTTGAACAGTTCTAGTTGACAGGCACACTTGGATGATAAGTACCTTTCCATTAGAATGGTAAACACCAACTTAATCCAGGCCAGAGTTTTTCCAAAGAGGGAGAGATTCCCTGAGAAGTCTTCAAGCTTACTTATACCCATATGGAGTTTATCTGATTCACTGCTAACTCAGCTGACTTCTTCTGAGCTACCAGCAGCAAAGAGAGAAACTCATCATGGGAAAACAACAAATAGTATTAAAACATTTGAACTTTGTAGATTTACTATCTTATGAACAGGCTTAAGGGGAGTCTCAGTTTGCTGTATAAGGTCTTGTCTATACTTGTGGCGGTGCATAGAGTATGTGTCGCTAAAAACCACAATGAAAAACAGGCTGCATACACACTGCAGTGTGTGGATGTGTGCTGCAGCAAAAGGCTCTAGCAGGGAAGAGGTAGCTGAGAAAGGCTCCGTGCAATGGGACACTACACTACTAAGAATAGCAGTGTAGACATGGGAGGCACATGTAGAGAGACGTACAGCGTATATGCCCTAGGCGTGTCTCTATTCTACTCGCCTTACTGCTTTGTGCACCTGGGCTGGGGGGAGGCATGCAGTGTATGTAATCTACATGTCACCACTAAGAGATATTTATCAGCATGATGCAACCTTTCATGGCCTGAGTGCCAGCGACCAACTTGGTCTATGTCTGCCTGAGGTACTTATCTGGCCCACATCACCAGAGTATCTGAGCGCCTCACAACCTTTTATGTATTTCTTTTCCCAGTATCTCTGTGAGGTAGAAAGGTGCTATTAACCCCATTGTACAGATGACAAACTGAGAGGCTAAGGGTATGTCTACATACCACTGAAAAACCCACAGTGGTCTGTGCCAGCTGACTCAGACTCGCGGGGCTTGGGCTGCAGGGCTATTTCATTGCTGTGTAGATGGCCGGGCTCAGATTGGAGACTTGCCTCTAGGACCTTGCAAGGTGGGAAGGTCTCAGAGCTTGGGCTCCAGCGAGCTTGAGTCAGCTGACAGGGGCCAGACACAGATATTTAGTTGCAGTGTAGACATTGCCCAAGGTCACACAGGAAGTCTGTGAGGGAACAAAGAAATGTTCTCAATCTCAGGCTAGCACTCTGTCCTCTGGATCATCCTTACAGTTCCTGCCTGATCTCACAATAAGGTGACGCTGAGCAATGTGTTGCAATGGCTGACAAATAAACTAAAACAGATTCACATTTTTCATCCAAGTTTCCCAATTCTACCACAATCAAGTCAACATTTTGTGGGCACAGGTATGCAGGGGTACAATGGAGGAGAGAATCTGGCCCTATTCTTTTTGGTTTGCCACAGTGGCATTATTGTCACATGTGTTTCTAAAGTACCCATCATTGTAGCATCTGGTGTATATAGTATACAGCGTATAGCACGGCACTGATTGTAGTTAAATTAATGTTTGTGGGGGGGAGGTCCATTCACCCCTCATGAATGCAGTAAAACTGCCATTCACGGTAACAAAGTAAGCACGTGGCGAAAGAATTATGCCTTCTGGTCACATTTTAAATCTCTCTCTTGGCTTTTAAAACCAGTCATCTGCGGTTGCTTCTTGAGATCATTTCTGTAAAGGCACAACATGTTTTTAAAAGCAAGATCATTCCCACACAAAACTCCAAGTCTCAAACCACACATCCCAAGACAACATTCAATGAAAACAATCCCTGGGTGCCATCCTTGTGTGTAAGTGGTACTATTCTTAAGCCATCACTGAAGGGCAGGCCACGCCTCTACTACCACTATGTAAATAAACCTCTGAATATATAAACATGCTGTAAATAGGGGCACTAATTTGAAAACTATCATTACCAAAGGTCTGATCCTCAAAGGGAGCCTAAACCTGATCTCTAAATTTAAACCTTTAGTTTTGCACACACAATCACATGCACATCGCTATTGGCATACACATATTCTTGCATGCACGAATGATTTTGCATTCAGTACTGTGCCTGGAAACTAAGGCCACAATGCTGCAAACACTTAGGCATGCAATTAACTTTATGTATATGTATAACCAACGGAGTTCAACCGGACTATGCACATACATAAAGTTCTTAAGGTGGTGTAGTGAACCTTCGCTCACCCTAGAGGAGGGAGGCCACTCTGTCTGGTCCTGTTCCAGAGTCCGCAGGACAGTCTCAAGCCCATAATAGGGCTGGGAGACACACATTCTCCATCAGGCATTAGCCCGATCTGGGCGACTCAAGCTGACAGCCCTTAAACTGAGTCTATGTGGGCTGGGGCTTGGGCTTGAGGCGGCTCGGGTAGGCCGTTACAAAACAGTTTTGGGGCTGGCTTTCACTTGGGCAGGGCTCAGGCAGCCGGTAACCAACAGTCTATCATGGGGCTGGGGCCTGGGCTTGAGGAGGCTCAGGCCCACTGTAATCAACACAGTCTCGCTGCTGGCTTTTGCTTGGGCAGGGCTCGGGCAGCCAGCAAATAACAGTCTATAGGTAGGTTGGGACCTGGGCTTGAAGCGGCTCAGGCAGCCAGCAAACAATATAGTCTTAAGGGCTGGGCTCTGGGCTTAAGGAGGCTCAGGTAATCCACAACAAACGGTCTCCAAGCGGCTGGCTTTAGCCTGGGCAGGGCTCAGGCAGCCAGCAAATAATCCAGTCCTAAAGCAGGCTGGGGCCTGGGCTCCAAAGCAGTACCAGGTAGGTGCCTGGGGAGGGAGGCACCTTCTCTACAGCAGGAGCTTCCCCGTGCTAGGCAGGAGTTGGCCCCCACAAGGGTGGGGGGATGCAGGCCCACCCTACTCCACTGTGTCCTAGCTCAGGGCCCTAGCAGGGGCAGGATCGTCTGTCCCTGCGTCACTGGGGATCCAGCCGCAACACACTGACTCAGCCGCACCTGGCTTTGCAGCTGGCTGCACTGTGGCTGTCCTGGGCTACTTCCTGACTCCCCAGGGGTTGGCACATCTGGCCTGTAGGCCTCATCTTGCTCCTCAGGGTACATAGCAGTGGGTACTCTGGGGCCAGTCCTCATCGGCGTCCAGGGCTCGGGCACAGCCAGGAGTAGGTTCCTCTCCAGGCCGCTGCAGAACAGGCGGAGCATCCTCCTCCTCCGCAGGTTGTGCCCCCACTGGGCTGCGGGGCCTGCCTTTTATACTTCCAACCACACCCTGGTACTTCCGGTGAGGGGGGCAAGGCGACCTAGGCTCCGCCCTCCAAGGGGAGTGTAGTGGACCCTCACTAACTCCAGAGCAAGGAGGCCACTCGCCTCACTACAGGTGGGTAATGGGAAACTCAGTAACTTCAACAGATTAGACCCATTGTCAGTAATTTATCTTCAGATGCTCAAATGGACAGAAGGCTATTGGCTACCGTTTGCAAGATACAGTATGGGCTCAGGTCTCTGTTTTACAGTGCGTGACACAGGAAGTGAATTAGAACAGGACAAAGTATGAATGAGTTCAAGCAGCAAAGAATCCTGTGGCACCTTATAGACTAACAGACGTTTTGGAGCATGAGCTTTCGTGGGTGAATACCCAACTTCGTTAGATGCATGCATGCATAAGGTGCCACAGGATTCTTTGCTGCTTTTACAGATCCAGACTAACAAGACTACCCCTCTGATACTTGAATGAGTTCAGAGGACAAAAGAAATAGGTAACTTTGCAGTTTGATCTGTCTGAAAAGCACCTACAGAAGTTGGTCTCTCCCGTTTAACTAAATAAAGATCCTTAATTAAATGTGACTTTGGAATAAAGAGCAAGCAGACACGGATGAGGCTTACTGGTAGCATTTCAAAACTTCAAAAAACATGCACGTTTCCATTTCTCAGCAAGGGCGAGGAGCACAAAGGCCCTTTGATTTCTTAACTCCTTCAGACAAACAAAAACGACACAACCTCTAGGCAAGACTCCAGCTCAAAACAGAGAAAAATCATTAAGACAAAAAAAAAAAAAGCCAAAAGACTGCCAAAGCCTTCCAGACTCCCTCTCGCTCCCCTCTCCCCTTGGGAAAAGCCTTGCAGATTCTGTTGGCTGATACAAACAGGGCCTTGACCCGAGCCAGCGCCCTTACTCCATGGCCTCAGAATAGGTGGGATGCCCTGTATATGGGACAATGAAGAGAAGCTACGGGTTGTGTGGCTTTTTCACAGCTCCACTTGTCCGGTGCACTGGGCATGCAAGAGTTAGGGCAAAAACTGCACTGCTGCCTGTGGGAGGCAGGTTATGAGGCTCTATCCAGGCGCTAGGAAGTCCCTCTCTGTCAGAGGAAGAATCATAGGACTGGAAGGGACCTCGAGAGGTCATCTAGTCCAGTCCCCTGCACTCAAGGCAGGACTAAGTATTATCTAGACCTTCCCTGACAGGTGTTTGTCCAACCTGCTCTTAAAAATCTCCAATGATGGAGATTCCAAAACCTCCCTAGGCAATTTATTCTGGTACTTAAGCACCCTGACAGTTTGGAAGTTTTTCCTAATGTCCAACCTAAACCGCCCTTGCTGCAATTTATGCCCCTTGTTTCCTGGCCTATCCTCAGAGGTTAAGGAGAACAATTTTCATGTCCCCTCATGTCCCCTCTCAGTCTCCTCTTCTCCAGACTATTTTTCCAGACTATTTCCAGTACATAGACTATCATTACCCTCCTCCCCTCATTCCTTATAACCCCGTGTTCCCTCCCACTACCTCAGGAAAACGAGATTCGCCATGCCATAGCCGGGCTGGGGTGAGAAGCTGCTCATGTTCTATTTCCTGGGGCACCCCTCCACAGGTCCCTCTTGATGAGCATGGCAATGCCGTCGCCCATGCTCTTAGCTGTAGATATCCATGCAGTGTCCGGGCCAGGCATTATTCACTATTCTTTATGCCACAGATTTTTTTTTTTTAAACTTTAGACCACGCTCCTCACTTCCAGGGCAAGGTCCATGCATGGATCAAATGCAGGATATGACTGGTCCAAAGTCTAACAAACAGTTGCTGAGGTGTGTAAATCCCATTCCTCCTTTTCTCCATGAACACCTTAAATGATAGGAAGTTTTGTTCCTACACTGAGGTAAGAGTCCCGCCTTTACGGCACAATGCTGCTATGGAAGGGCAGATTCCTTATGGTTCCTTCAGGGACTCTTGGGCGCATTCCTGGATCTCCTATTAATTTATTGCCAAATACTGAATTCCACAAAAGAAGCCTGATCTTAAACAGTGAGTGGATTTACTAGATTCACATCATGTTTACTCTTAGTCCTCTATGATCCCATAAAGTTCTTATTTTACTGAAGGTTCATAGCTTCATAGACTTAAAGGCCAAAAGGGACCATTATGATCATCTAGCCTGATCTCCTGTATAACACAGGCCATAGAAAGCTCACCCAGTAATTTCTGCATCAAGCCCATTACTTCTATCTGAGCTACAGCTTTTATTGCTGCATCTCTGAATCTATAGGTTGGAGTGCTGGACACACACTTCTGTTAATTTTGTTTCCACACCAACTCTGTAAAGCAGTCGTGTACTATTTCTCCTTTACAGGAGGGGAAAATCCAAATACAGAGACATTGCCAAGGGTGACTAATGAAGTCAAGTCTCCTACCTCCTAATCCTGCGTCTGAACTCTGGACTCTCTTTCCAGCAAATACGAACAGAAGGAGGGAAGGAAGCAGTTTAACAGAGCTTACTGTTCCTTTTCTGAGTCCTAATCCATCCAGGGAGTTCAGAGTGTGACTTTTGCATTACATTCCAGTGCACTAGAGGCCTGATCATATAGGGTCCTGGCCAAGCATCATTCAGTCCAACCATGCAGCTGCATTTCATTAATGCCAAACTAAAAGATGCCAAAGCATAAAAATGTTGCCACTGGCAATAGGTCTTGAGAAGAACAGATTCTGAACTACTGGAAGCAGCCATTATAAACAAGAGTTATCCAAGGCAGAGCGAGACCTTAAGTGCTATTCCGATGCCCCGTGTTATGATACAACACACGGGTTTTCAAAGTGATCCAGTTTCTCTTCTCTACATTCAGGTTTCAAAGAGAGCAAAGTCAGGAGGCAAACTGTGCCAGACGCTGCCTCCAGAGAGGAAAAGTGCAGATTTCCCCTGATATGGGAAAACAACCAAAAATAAAACAGAAGTTGTGTGTTCTTATGGGTCAAAAGACTGGAAACCCACAGCAGCTTCAATACAATGCATTAGTTTGCTGAATCAGCCATGAAACTAGATGCCTAGTCAGGTCCCTTCCAGTCCTACATTTCTACAATTCAGTGTTATTTAACTAGATGTGTTGGAGATCTCTAATGCATTTCTCGATGTTCTGATTGTCTCTGTTTCTATCTATACATGTGTCTAAAACATACGTTTTCTATAAGATATGAAGTGAAAGTGGCAAGACTTTGATAAAAGTCAATAGGGACCAAAACAACATTCCATTCTCTTTTTTACCACAGCCATTACCATCACAGCCGGAAAACCTACAACCAGCAGAGGGAAGAGGCATTTCACAACATAAGGGACTGGAACAGCCAATCTTTAAATAGCGCAGTTCAGGAATTTCACGTGGAAGGGACATCACTGACAAGAAAGATGGTTAGAGCAGAAGATAGAGGGTCAAGACTCTTTGGTCCTCACACCCACCTCTGCTTCATCGGCACTTGCTTTAATTTACATTAACTTTGAGTCCTTCTGCGTTTAATGACTCTGTTCCAGATACTTGAACACTTACTGATGTGTAACTTATGCCTTTGCTGTGACTGTGGCCCTGTGTGGTTACAGCTCAGGGCTTTTGGAAAGTATAGAAATGTGTGACTGTTTTTCAGCACACTCTCCTTTCTTTACACCTTTGTAAACTCCCTGTTCATCAAAGCAAACCCAAGTCTGTACTTACTCCTCATAATCTCAGCTCCTTTCTGATTGGAATAGAGATTTGATTACAGCCATGCATAGCTTGTGATAGCTTTAGTGTATGCAAAATGTAAAGAGAGAGATACTAAGTCCTCCCCCAAAACCTAAAAAAGGAACTATTTTTTAAAATTTCTTCAAACCAGTAACCACAATACAAACAAATGCCACCTGCAAAGAAAGACCCTGCATTCCAGGAAGGAGAGGGAGTGGGTAAAGCCCTCTCTAAAGACTGGGGTCAGCTGAAGAAAGAGAAGCACTGATGGGACGGTAAAATTAGAACTGGCTAGAAAATGGGAAACTTTTTTTTCAAAAATTTTCATGTAAAATATTTTCTGTTTTTTGCTAAATTTTCTGAGCATTTTCAGTTAAAACAGATAGTCACCTCTAAAAACAAAGAATGTGAAATGTTTCATTTCTAATCAATCAGCAACTGAAAGTTACTGTGCCAGAGGGACCTGCCCATCTCATAATAAAACATAGTGGCTGCAGAGTATGTCCCTCACTGCCTCCACCACAATCTTAATTGCACAACCATGTCATAGGCCCTATACTGCTACCAATAACAAGCATCTCGTTACTCAGGTGCCTGGGAGGCACATTAACAACCCCGAATTCCCACATGACTACAGTTTTATAATGGCAAAGGCATTGTGGTCCTCAGTAGCATCTTTCATCCAAGCACTTTACACATTACTACAGATAACACCACTTGAGGAAAGCGAGCTGAATATTGCTCACCCCCTAACCTGCATTTTACAGGTAAGTGAACAGAGACAGAGGTTAAGCAACTTGCCCAAGATCACACAGGAAGTCAGTGGCAGAGCAAGGAATACATTCTGGAGCCTTGACTCTCAGTCCTCAGCTCTAATAACCACACTACTCTGCCTCCCTATTTCTTGAGTCTTCTGCCCACAGTCATAAGTCTTTAAAAAATGACAATCTCCACCAAAGAGCAGGAATTTGCTTTAACTCTTCCTCCAGGTGCTTTGTTATGCTGCTCTCAGTCTATTAACATTCTGTTACCATCAATGAGACTTTAGGAAATACCTGACCCTTTCAATAGCCCATAAGGACCATTGGATGTTCCTAAAATGACAAGCATGAAGGTGGTTAAAACAGCTGAACCATTTTCAGCCTGCCTTTTCCCCACCAAATCAGCTCAGGTTTAATAAGTGATAGCAGAAACACAATAAACAGCTGGGCGTAGGTAATTTTACTAGGATTCTCTTTGACCCACCAAATCCCTCAGCTGCAGACTCATTGGCCCCTTGTGCAATCTGAAGCATCTGATGAAAGCTTAATGAAATGATTAGATTTTCTTTAAAAGATAGCTGGGTTCTTTTCCAGGTTTCTTTCGTAATTGGATTTAGCATTTGTCTACCACAGCCCAAAATTTTTAAGTAATGAAATTTATGCTACAGAGAATTCCATCTGCAGGACATTTTCTTTAAAAGGGCTGTTTGTTATTTGTGCAGCGCCATTGACTTCAGACACTGATTTACGCCAACCAAGCATCTGGCGCAAAAGCAGGGGCAAACCAAATTATCCGAGTACCCACCTCTTCTCTCTCAAAAGGTGTATATGGAGTGAAGATGGTGCATGGTGGAGGAGTAACGGACTTCAAATCTAGGTCACTGGCTTAAATTTAGCACAGGGCAGTAATGACCAAACATTGTTCCCATCTGAGGGCTGTTGAGATGAATAAGCTAGCCCCCAGCTGATTCTTAGAGGACAGCTACCAACTGCACATCAGAGAAACCACTGTCACATTCAGCCCCCTGGTTGGCCAGTTTTGAGAGAGAGGCCAAGGTCTGAATGGGCCATAGAGACTGAACTCTTCCTTCGTCCAGCAGACAGGATCATCCCAGTCCACATGGAAGCACAAAGGTGAGATGGCATGAGGGAAGCCTGCAGTGCCGTTTTGCAAATAAAGAGAAGACTTCTGTCCCTAGGGCTACCAATCCTTCATCTCCCATCAGCACACATATTCCTTTCACTTTAAAGTGATCTTGGTTTTTGCACTACATATCAGACAGAGCATGTGCAGCTTCTATTAGACTGTCCTCATCACCCTAATCAGAAGCATTATGACTTCACCAGGCTTTGTGACATGAGCAGAAGTCCATTAGTGAGAAGTTATAGGACCACAAATTGGCATCACACAGTAATGAAAATCAAAGTGAACAGATGCATACACAGATGACAAACCTGGGTGCTAACGGGCTCTCCCACCTGAACATCTTTCACATTAACTATTTCTAAAGAAATGTACTGATATATATATATATATATATATCATAAAATTATACATAAAATACATCCTTTTTTAACATAATCTTTCTTATATATGCAAACACTAAGGAGATCATTGGCATATGTGCAAACAAGATTTTAAACTAGTTCCAATTAAGAAAATCATCCAAAGCAAATTTAAAAGCATCCCTGGGAGTGACACATGAGAATGGTTTACATTATACACTGATTGATAACCACATACTGTATTATTTGGTATTCAGTATATTTTTTATGCAATATTTCTAATAATGATCATAGAGTCAAGTTCACAAGTTCATATTTGGGTCTCTATGGTTTGTTATTGATATAAAAGTAAACAATTTTTGGAGCAAATCTCATCTACCATATGGGTTAGATGCGATCCGATGATTTTCCATATATAAACATGAAGGAAAGATTAATTATTTTTATTTTCATTCTGAAGCAGGTAACAATGAAAATGGCAAACTCAGAGAAATTTGAAGACAAACTTTTTTTCCCCCAGGCTTCCTGCATCTTTCACAGTAAAGGCATCATTGCCATGGTAAAATATTACTAACATCTCAGAAATTACATGGGATACATCCACAGTCAGAGTCTTTTTCAAAAGAGTCTACAGTCACTTACTCAGCTACAAAACAAGTGCAATATTAGTCAGTGAGAACATTAACAAAAATATACCCAAATTCATTCTATGGTGTGGAAATGGAGGAGTCAAATGGTCAGATTTAAGTTTGGCATGTCCCACTGTTTGCCTCACACTGTATCATTGGAGCCATTGGCCCATGGGACCCTGATGGGGCTTGGCAGAAAAGATAAAACAGCCCAAGCTGTATTATCTTTTCTGGGGAATCTCCAGGAGACGAGAGGTGTTCTGCCTCCAGCTTCATCCTTTGCTCATCCACATGTGCCTCAATCCCGCCCAGTCTCTGGCCCCTCCCTACAGATTCTGGATAAGACTTTGTGAAGTCCATGTGAGGTGGAGGGAACTGACCCCACACAGCAGGGAAGAACCAGGTGTGTGCACACGTACATCCAGAGGTAAACAATTCAGGCCCATAATATCAAATACTTTTGTAACTCACTAGTTAGCATGTGTTACACATCCCCATCTGTACCAAATCCACAGAGGATATGAGTCTGTTACAGGCTCCAGCTATGTGGTCTGGCTCTGTAGCTCAAGCGATAACAACTCATGCAACTAGCTCTGTGGGATTCCTGTTCAATCCATAGCACTGGGCAATACAGCAGCCATGACACTTTCATGATGCCATTTTGTGTTGGGTTATGTATTGTAGCATATATCAAAATGAACCACCCAGCTCTGTTACACCCAGGATTATACCAAAGGCCATGCTTCTCACACTTGTTACTGAAATGCAAAATGCCTAAGAGTCACAGAACATTACGGCTTCACCTCTGATTGTAGTGTATTAACACTCTACTGTGGAAGGAGGAAATGTGTTTCAGGCATTCCATAGGAGCAAAGTTGATCCTGTTTAAATATGTAGATCAAAGGTTTATTGTTCAATATCTAAATTATTCACATCTGCTATGCTGTTATTCTTCAAAAATGCTTGGGAATTCATATTATTGGGAAAAAACAGCTCTCCACTTGATTCTTTTCAAGATGCTTTTTTTTCTTTATTGCTTAGAATTACAAATCTTTTATTTGGAGACAGCTTGTTAAGATGAGCAGGAACTGGCCCCCGCCCTAGAAATCTTTATCGCCAACATTTCAACTGAAGAAACACATTTTTGATGGCAGAGAAATCATTAACTTTTGTGCTCGTAAACTGCTGCCTGTCTGAGAAATTCAGGAAATTATGAGATACTGCAAAAGAGGCTCTCTCTGGACAGTATTATCCGATCCGGATGTTTTTAGAGGCATCAAAAAATGCCCATGCTCACAATGTTTACAGGAGAGAGGAGGCAAATCTGCAAAATGTGGATTCAGGCTTTCCCTAAGTTCAGATTCAGGCTATGTGGTCTGGCCCATTTCTAGTTTCTATCATTTATATTTGGAATGTGCCCAGAGCCTCCCAGTGCTAGATGCTTGTCCAAAGCAATTAAGCGAGTCAATGCTAGAGTTGAAGTTGGAACATAGGTGTCCTGATTCCCAGTCTCCTACTCTTACCATTAGGTCATTCTCTCTCTCCAATTTTTGTGACACTACTCCCTAACTTTTAATTCCCTCCACCCAATTTCCATGTTGCTACATGCAGGATGGACAAACAGAAAAGATGCCACAACTAGATATCAGTTAACTGTAGTTATTAATGTAACCTGCATGCTTTATACTGCAGCTTTTGATTTTTTAAGTCCAAAGAAAGGGAGAAGTAGCCATAGGAAGGAGATGTGGAGTTTTTTTTAAACATCTCTCTCTGCACTCATACTGACAGCAGGGCAGATCAGCTTGACGGGCCTAGAAACATCCAGAAGGCTGTGGCAGTTACTAGAATAGCTACTAGACAGTAGTTATTTCTGAAGTTGTAGAGAAAGTTTCTATTAAGGGTAGGAAATCTTGCAGGCCACACTCATTCAAAGCCTCAGAAATGAGGCAATCAGAGCTCAGAAGGGAAAAAATAAATAAAGGAATTAAAGACAGTCCTGGCTGACATAGAACTAAGAGATGTCTGCTAGTAAGATTTTGCAAAACCAAAGCCTGCCTCCTCTTTTGTCTATCTCAACTTAAAATTCAAACCACTGAGTTCACGGGCTGTGGAAATGAGGGTATGGATTAAAAAATGCCCCAAAGCCATAGACAGGACTAGTAGGAGAATGGGAAGGAAGCGAAGGACTAAAGACAGAAGGGAAAAAGATTTTGTTTAAGTGTTGTGACAAAGTTCCTCCTCTACCTTGGTGGGTCCTGCGCTTATTGGTGGATCTGTTCACCTCAGTGATCTTCCCCTCTTGTGGAACCCACAGTCTGGGTCAGCTCCTCCTGTGTCTGATCAGGAGTTGGGAGGTTTGGGGGGAACCCAGGCCCACCCTCTACTCCAGGTTCCAGCCCAGGAGCAAGGACTGTGGACACAGCTGTCTATAGTGCTCTTGTAACTGCATGACAGCTAACAACTCCCTGGGCTACTTCCCATGGCCTCCTCCAAACACCTTCTTTATCCTCACACAGGACTTCTCCTGGGTGTCTGATAATGTTTGTCCTCCTCATCCTCCAGCAGTACACACACTCACTCCCAGCTCCTCACACTCCTTCTCCTCGGCTCCCTGCCTGACTGGAGTGAGCTCTTTTTAACCAGGTGCCCTGATTAGCCTGCGCAGGTGTTCTAATTAAAGTAGCTATCTCTACTGCCTTCTAGAAAGATCTTAATTGGCTCCAGGTGCCTTGATTAACTTGGAGCAATTGCCATTTGGTTACCAGGGTACTAGGGATTTGTTTAGCCTGGGGCTAACATACCAGTTTCTCAGTACTTTACTGTAGCCATCTGGCCTTGCCCCATCACTCCATGTATTAGAGTCAGTAACATACCCTTAAAATGACGTTACATTGAAGTTATCAGTAAAGCTGGTCAAAAAAAATTGATGAACTAGGCTGGGTTTTTTGGGTCAGAAAATATAGTTTTGGTAAAAATCTAAATGCTGTGTGGGAACAAGACAATTTCGATGATTCATTTTAACTTTCTCATTTCATTTCAAAGTTGTAGCAATCTTTAATTTCATTTTGACTATTATTTTAATATATTTATATATTATACAAAGAATGTAATATTCTGTTATAATGCTTACACATCATCAACATTTTTTCAATGTCTCCAAAAGGAAATTTTTTCAGAATTTCCATTCTGGGGGAAAAAAATGTCTTTTCATCATGATTTAGGAGGATTTTTTCCCAAAATGTCAGAATTTCCCCATAGGATGGAGATTCTATTTTCCATCTGGAGACACTGATAACTAGTTATGCTGTCTTGGTTCAGGAGTCAAGGCAGATCTTCCTGATAAAGGTTTTTGATTCCACCTCACAATGATTCATTCCACCTCGTAATAATCATGCATTTAAAGTTGTTTAGAGCAAGCTCCAGTTTGTGACCCAAAGACATGATAGAGCAAAGAGATGATTAGCAAAGGAGACAGCTGAATTGGAAAAAAAAATAGATGGAAAATAAGCAGCAGTGGAGTGAACTCCTCTGTCACTTACCAATAAGTTTAACACTTGTTCACCTGAACACAACAATGATTTTACTGAAACAGAAAAAGAAAGGACAAGTTACTTTGGTAAATTAACATGAAACTCCTGCACTATATCTCTCTACTTCCTACTCTCCAGCACAGGTTGACATGGTATCATCAAATACGTGCCACCAGCTTCTAACATCATGTGGGAAAAGCAAAAATGGGATGAAGCTATGAAGTTCAGATACTGATTGTAATAACACTTTGCACTTAAATAGCACTTTGTGTGTTCAGCCACTGACTAGTTAATCCTCACAACACCTCATGAGGTAGCTATGGAAGCATTACATTATTGTCACTTCCATTTTACAGACAAGCTAAAGTGGGGACGTGAACCAAAGCCAGAGTCGGTCAGGGGCAGAACCTGGATTAGAACTCAGAACCTCCTGAAACCTGTGGCCCGTGCTTCCAGAGTTACATTGCGAATACTCCAAACTTTGAGAGGTTTTTGGTCTGGCCCACAATAAAGTTCGTAGGGTTTTCTAAAATTCTGATCTGGATCTAGCTTGGGATGTACATACAGAGCCATGGGAGTGTTTGACTGCAGGGATTTGAATCCATAAGAAGCTACTTGTTTTAGGGGGGCAGAGTGTGGATTTCTTTTCCCCCTCAACACCCTGCATCCTCTGATTAAACTGTTCTGACCAAGTTATGATGCCTGCACTAGATACTGCAGCCTTCAAAGCCTACCCTAGTGCAGCCTGTCTTGCTAACATTTAAGTCACTGAGGCGCATGCCATGTACTTGTTGGCAGCTAGCCCGAATGTTCTCAAGTTCCTGGTAACACCAAATTTAATTACCATCATGTGATCTCCATGTTATGAATAATAAAATATAACTTCTTAAAAGAAAGTGATACTGGCCTTTTTATGGCATATCTGGTTTTTTTCTGTGAAGAGTTATATAACAATGCTTAACACTCATTAGCTCACAGAGGCAGAAATAAAATCCAGGAGTCCAGTTTGCCCACACCCTGATCTAGTCATTAAGGATACTTGGCATTTATACTGCACTTTGTATCTTTAAAGCACTTTACCAACTAACTGATCCTTGCAACACTCTGGCGACATTACAGTTGGGGAGCAACATATGGCAATGTTAAGAGACTTGCTTCAAACTGACACAGACCGTGCGTGTAACCACTGAAATTAAAACTCTGATATGGCTAGTTCTAGCCCCCAGCCCACCCAGTCTCTCATCTATGTTCTACTGCAAAAAGTATTTGCTTTTCCAGGATTAGAGAATGGGTAATGGGGTCTGGAGCCAATCACCAGCTCAAATCCAAGCCAAAGTGGTAGTAACCAAAAGTTGTTACCATCAGACTGATGTTTGGTGGGTGATGTGCAATGAACTGGGGAGTCTTTTTTTCAGTTCCTTGTGGACTAGTGCCCACAGTACTAAAATCAGCACCACAGGCTGGCCCCCTTGCTGGCATTCTCAGCGGAGGGACCAAGGAATGCCTTAGCAGAGAGACCACAAGTTTCTCCAGCACAAGGCTGAGGCACTTTGACAGGAGGCAGCATATGTGGGATGTCTACACTGCAGCTGACTCAGCGGTACCAGCACTCTGGATGAACAGAAGGCTTGAAGCTGTAATGCCTGGCACTTTTCACCATTGCTGTATTCACTGCAAGTAGTGGATATCAACAAAAAATAAGCCAGCATTTCACTCTAATTCAGCTGACGCTAATTCCAAGCACATCTGGAATCCGGACGATAGAGAACAAAAACAGTTGATAATGAAACAGCTGGATCAGGAAATTAAGAAAAAAATATGAATTCTGTGCTGAAGCTCTTTGTCCTTTATTTATTAGGTTTGGTAAATACATAAAATGCAATTAGAAACAAAAGTGTTGTCTAGTACTGTTCAGAGACAAAACATCTCTAGCCTTATCTAAAGCAGATTGTGCCAAATGAGAGTGGATGCTTTTTCCCAAAGTAAGCATTGAGGATATAAACAAAACAGAACCAGAGACAGTTCATCTCTGTGCTGGCTTTTTTCACAATTAAATCCATGTGCACATTTGTGCTGAAGATCTTGTTTGAAATTCAAGCAAATAGCAGCAAACCTCAAAAAACAGGAGAAACCTCACTGCATCCCAAAAATATTCAGCAGCAGCAATGCAAGGGAACCCAACTGGCAGGGGATAAGGAGAGAATGCATTATGATTAAGAAAACCTCTTCATTTTTCCTCATTGATAATCTGGCTCAATTGGGAGGAGAAAAGCTTTCCCCTAGATCAGGACAGAAGGGAAGCAAAACAAAATTGTAAAATGAAGGATTAGGAGTTTAAACCGCACAGTTACAGAGAAATGAAAATAGTAACAGACACAGCCCTTTTATTTTCTGCTGGTTCTTCTTTCTTTAACCACTAAGATCCAAGGTGATGTCTGCACTATTGACAAGGCTAATCACTAGAGTGACCAGACATAAAGTGTGAAAAATCGGAATGAGGGTGAGGGGTAATAGGAGCATATATAGGAAAAAGACCCAAAAATCGGGACTGTCCCTATAAAATTGGGACATCTGGTCACCCTACTAATCATGGAAGGTACATCAATTTCATGGCTGCATGCAGTCTTTTCTAACTTTCCCACAATGCACATTTTTAGTCTGTAGAACTCATTGCCCCAAGATATCACTGAGGCCAAGAGCTTAGCACAATTGAAAAAAGGATTGGACATGTATATGGATGGTGAAGATATCCAGGATTATAATAAAAAGCATTTAAAAAAACATGAGTTTTAGAAGAGACTGAAAATACACTTGTCTCAGGGCACAGGACGGGTCTAGTTCATGGGTCCCCAACGTGGTGCCCGTGGGCACCATGGCACCCGCTGGGGCGTCTAAGTGTGCCCGCATACTGGCTGGCGGACGAGCATCTGCCGAAATGCCGCCGACAAGCAGCATCATCCAGAGGCGTTGCTGCCGAAATGCTGCAGATTTTCGGTGGCATTTCGATGGCAATGCCTCTGGATGACGCTGCTTGTCGGCAGTATTTCAGTGGTGACGCCTGTTGCTGCTTGTCGGCTGCATTTCGGCGGATGCTCATCTGCCACCATGGTCCTCTGTGGCTCATCGTCTGGCGACTGCCAGACAAAAAAGGTTGGGGACCACTGCTCTAGTCATTAGGGTGCTAGCCTTACTTTCTGTCCACTACAGACTGTGACTTGGGCAAGTCCCTTAGTTGCTGTGTGCCTCAGTTTCCCCACCTATACATGCCCTACATCTCACAGGAGAACTGTGAGGACAAATACATATTGTGAGTTGCTCAGATACTACAGAGAAGGAGGTTGTATAAGTACCTTAGAGATATAACTATATAACAGAGGTCAGGACAAAAATCAAACAAACAAACTTTCCCAGGGGGTGGGAGGATGCAGGTTAGGCCAAAATTGCCTGCAGTTAAAGGGTATTGCCCCTTCCTCTGAAGTATCTGCTACAGGACTACATGGACTGCTGGTCTGATCCCCTAAGGTAATTGCTATGTAGTTTACATAGGATGACTTAAGAGCAGGTGGCTTCCTTGCCCAGCAATATCCTACACTAAGGGCTTGGAACATTTGAGAAAGTAAATCAAATTAATTAAAGGTGAGAACTGTAAACTGATTAGTTAAACTGCATTAAACCCCTGACTGGATGCTCTTATTCAGAACGGAAGCAGCTTTCATTTGATTTAGTTTAATTCAGTTCCAAATTAAATTAAGCAAAATCAAATTAAGGCCCCTTTAATTCTGAATAAGACTATGCACAAAGGCATTTAATACAGTTTAACAATCCACATTAAAAGTTAATTCAGGTTCATCTTCCTAAGTGTCCCTGTGTAGACAAGACCTTAAACATGGTAGTTGCAAGAGATGTATTGCACGTACCCTGTCTCTGAGCTGCTCATGACACCCCTCAGTACTACCTTGTGCATTGAGGACATAATCAAGCTTCTTATCTACTTTTCCTTTCACTCTTCCTCCCAACTAGGCCACACTAAGCCCCTTTTTCAGGATCTTTAACTCCGATAATGACTAAGCACTTGCCCCGAACGAACACAGGTGATCACTGGCTCATGTTTCAGGGAACAATCACCACATCAGCAACTCCAGCTCCACTGAAGTCCACGGAGCCACACCTGCTTATTCTAGGAGAATTTAACCCTGCTTGTGCCATTCTACCTCACACCACTGGCAAAGTGTCCTTCTGAGCCAGTTCAAACCCTCACCTCAATGCTAGGAGCAATGTAGTTCCCTACGCTCAAAAATTAGCTTAATCATTTTAGAATTATAAAAATATTTTTTAAAAATACTGACACAATGCAAACTCATTGTGCTAGGGGCTGCACAGATGCAGAACAAAAAGACACTCCCTGCCTTGCTTGTTTGTTATTCTTGAGCTACTGGGCTAGAGGAACTGACTAAAATAAAGCGAAGCATCAGTTCGTTTACAAGAAAGTTGCAGAAAGACTGATGAGAGTCCCGACTTCTCATTCCACTTGTCCTTATATGTGTCTATCAATGCGGCAAGCCGAGTTCTATTCCCATTTGTGCATCAGTAGCGAAATGGTCACCACAGGTCCGACTGCAGAGACTGTTGACAATATTCGAGGCAGGAAGACACAGATGGATTTTCTGAGCCCAAGGGGAGCTTTTGGTCTTGACAGTTAGAAAAATGGATTTTTTTTCCACTGGCAAACTGAGCACGTTTTAGTGGGAAATAACTGAGGCCGAAGCTCTGACCACAATGCATGGCTTCAGCAATCAGACTGTGCGCTGAGGAGTTCCTCAGGGACTGAAGGGCTGGGAAGAAGGAAACTTTCCCTCATCCCATGCCATTATTCCACCCTCTAGGCTGGAATAGCCTCTCACCGCTTGCATGCCCCATACCTGGGGGAAATGACTGGTGGAGTTACAAGGGAGAGGATCCACTAGGCAATCCCTTCTGCAGGGTGGGGCATGTGGGCACAAGGAACAGTCTTCTTTGGGAACCATTCTCTCTGCACTTGAAACCTGGAAGGACATACTAATCTGATTTTGTTTGAGAATCCGCCGATTCCGGGCTTGTCTACACAATGTCCCATAGTTTGGACTACTGGGGTGTCAATAGCAGTGCGCATCAAAGTGCCGCACTGTAATTCCTCCATGTGGACACAGTAGGCATGAGCTAAAAGGTTCCTAGTTTGCACTAATGCAATCCTTTTCAAACAGAACTACATTAATGGGAACTAGGAACCTTTCAGTTTGCACCCACAGCTGTCACACAGGGGAGTTCCAGCTCAGCACTTCAGTGCACACTGCTATTCACACTCCTTGAGTCCGAACTGCAAGGTAGTGTAGACACAGTATCTGGTTTACTCCATTCACCAGCAATACTCACTCTGTCTTATAGCTAAGCAAAATTGCCCTGGGCTCCTTGCCTTTATAGCCCAGCTCTTCATTTTTCTATCTCGGCTACAGAGCTGAGCAACATATGCTATGCAAAGAGCAACTTCCTGCTAAGACCCGCATAACACAGCCCTTCTCCATGTGGCAAAAGAGCTGCTCCCTTCTGGGTCACCTGATAGGGGGACCCTTTGTGGTGGATTTATGTGACTTAGCCATGGCAACATTCCTGCAACACACCTGGCAAACCCAGCCACTGGCATGGGGACTCTGCTAATTAGTAAAGTCCACTCCAGGGTCTGATCACCCTTTGGCAGACCCAGCGAGACACTGGCAGCTGATGGCTTTGTCCATGCTCTGAGCATCCTTTTCATAGTTGTTTGCTGCTGTAGGCAAGCTGCAGGGACTGAAAGCATCAAAGGTAGGTCTGATGTGGTCTGACGGAAAAATGCTGAAAGTCAATGAACCCTTTCTGTGGAAATACAGACCTTTGTAGACAGGGGATTTAAAGGATAAAATCACTGCTTTTAATTTACGTTCACAACTTCCTGGACCTTTGCATACATAAGTGGTCTGAAAATTTCCCCAACCCACTTATTTACAGCTATGAACCATCACTTTCTATTTCACTTAAAACAGCTGGGCACTGCTACGATATTTATTTTGATACTTCTCAAGACTGAGACCTATGTCTGGCGTCGAGAATATTTGAGTCTAGAAATTACAGATACTAAATGGGCATGATTTGAGCCTAGCTGTTTCGGAAGAAAGACAAACCCTTTTCTGTGGTGGCATGGGTGTGACCTGCATGTTAGGCTGTTTGTGTGAGGCCCAGGTTGGGAGCCACAGCAGCAAATCATTGTGAAGTTACAGGGAAAGTGGTAATACAACCCCTCACTGGTCTGGATTGCACCCTGCAATGGGATAATCATAATTTCCATTTACATGTTTTTAGCTCCTTTTGGATTAAACTAATCTCATCTCCAACTCCTTTTGGAGTCATCATGAACAGGTCGGAATATGAACAAGACAATTCACTGACACCACATTCTATAGGCCATTACCCTCTGACCTCACTGAGAATTATCAAAACAAACAACACCATCTGCTTAAGAAACTCCCTAAAGAAGCATAGTAACAAATCTACACTGACATACCCCTAGAGCCCCGACCAGGGGTATTCTACCTGCTACCCAAAATCCATAAACCTGGGAATCCTGGACACTCCATCATCTCAGGCATTGGCACCCTGACAGCAGAATTATCTGGCTATGTAGACTCTCTCCTCAGGCCCTATGCTACCAGCACTCCCTGCTATCTTCGAGACACCACTGACTTCCTGAGGAAACTATAATCCTTTGGTGATCTTCCAGAAAACACCATCCTAGCACTATGGATGTAGAAGCCCTCTACACAGGGCCGGTGCAACCATTTAGGCGAACTAGGTGGTTGCCTAGGGCGCCAAGATTTGGGGGCGCCAAAAAGTGGCGCCCCCAAAAAATTTTTTAAATGGTTGCAGCCGCTGCTGCTGGAGGGGCTGAGCTGCCAGGCGAGCAGACCAGCTGCCTGCCGCCGAGCAGCCAAGGTGTCTCCCCGGGGTCAGGGCGCCGCCACGTCAGCGCGCCCCGAAGGTTCAGTGCGCCGCCGCCGCAGCCCGGCAGCCAGGGCGCCCCCCGCCGGGGTCAGGGAGCCGCGCCTGCCGCGACCCTGGCAGCTCAAGGGCACTCCCCCCCCCCCCGGGGTCAGGGAGCCGTGAGACCCACGCGCGGGGCGGCGAAATTGTCCCAGCGCCTAGGGCGCCAGAAACCTAGCGCCGGTCCCTGCCTTACACCAACCATTCCAACAAGATGGCTACAGCATCAGGAATGCATTCCCATTACATCACGGCACCTGGTGGCTGTAGACGTTGTGACTTTGTCCTCTCACCCACCAACAATTTCAGATTGGGACAATATTACTGTGACGGGTTGGATCACAGAAACCCCCTTGGGAACTGCCAAGTGATGTGCCAAGACTACTACTTCCCTCTTTCCCTGCCAGCTCGGGACCCCAGCACCTGTCTTGCTGAGCCAGACATGCCCATCTGCTCCAACACAGACCCAGGGTTCTGAATTACTGTCCAAAGCTGCAGACTTAACTGAAAGCAGCTTACAGAAGTTTTCTTGTCTTTAAACACTCAGGATGACCAACTCTCATAATGGGGTCTAAACCCAAATAAATCCATTTTACCCTGTTATGAGCTTGATACAGAGGTAAACTCATAAATTGTTCGCCTCTATAAACACTGATAGAGAGTATGTTTCAGCTGGATTTGCCTCCTCCCAGATATATAACAATATACTCTGAGTTAATTAATAGTAAAAGTAATTTTATATAATAAGAAAAGTAGGATTTCAAGTGGTTTCAATAGTAACAGACGAACAAAGTGAGTAGTTCACCCACGAAAGTCCATGCTTCCAAAACGTCTGTTAGTCTATAAGGTGCCACAGGATTCTCTGCTGCTTTTACAGATCCAGACTAACACAGCTCCCTCTGATATCTTAACTTTTTCATGCTGACTTTAGACAAACGCTTCCTCAACTCTTGCCCCTTACAGCCCTACTTACTTGTGCTCATTGATGACATCTTCATCATCTGGACCCATGGGAAGGAGGCTCTTAAGGGATTCCCACAGATCAAGATTTCAACAATTTCCACCCTACATCAAGCTCAGCTGGACCTGCCACACAGAAGATCCACTTCCTAGACACTACAGTGCCTATATAAGCGATGGTCACATAAACACACCCTACTTAACCACAAACCTACTGACCTCTATACTTACCTACACGCCTCCAGCTTTCATCAGACCACATCACATGATCCATTGTCTACAGCCAAGCTCTAAAGCTACCCACATTGCTCTGATCCCTAGACAGAGACAAACACCTACAGGATCTCTATCAGCATTCTTAAAACTACAATACTCACCTGGTGAGTGTGAAGAAACAGACTGACAGAGCTGGAAGGGTAGCCAGAAGTCACTTACTACAAGACAGGCCCAACAAAGAAAGTAACAGAAACCCACTAGCCATCACCTACAGCCCCCAACTAAAACCTTCCCAGCGCATCATCAAGGATCTACAACCTATCCTGAAGGACGATCCCTCACTCTCACAGACCTTTGGAGACAGGCCCCGTCTCCACCTCACAGACAGCCCCCAAAAACCTGTTAGCAAATTACTCACCATCAACTACACACCACAACAACAAACACCACAACCAGGAACCAAACCCTTCTAGACCCAATGCCCTGGGTGCCAACTCCGTGTGCATGTCATCTTACTTCACGGTGACCCATTATAGGACCCTAATCATATCAGCCAACACCATCAGGGTTCATTCCTGCTAGCACGATCTACAATGTGTATATGCCATCATGTGCCAGCAATGTCCCTCTGCCATGTACATTGGCCAAACTGGACAGTCTCTATGAAAAAGAATAAATGGACACAAATCTGACATCAGGAATCATAACATTCCAAAACCAGTAGGAGAACACTTCAATCTCTCTGGTCACTCAATAACAGACCTAAAAGTGACAATTCTGCAGCAAAAAAAGCTTCAAAAACAGACTCCAATGTGAAGCTTCAGAACCGGAATTAATTTGCAAACTTGGATACCATCAGATTAGGCCAGAATAAAGACTGGGAGTGGTTGGGTCATTACAAAACCTAAACCTAATTTCTCCAATACTAATTTCTCCCTACCGTTACTCACACCTTCTTGTCAACTGTCTGTAATGGGCCACTCTCTTACCACTTCAAGAGTTATTTTTCCTCCCTTAGTATCCTGCTGTTAATTGATTTACCTCGTTAGACTGACCTCACACTTGGTAAAGCACCCCTATCCTTTCATGTATTTATACCTACTCCATTATTTTTCACTTTATGCATCTGATGAAGTGGGTTCTAGCCCACGAAAGCTTATGCCCAAATAAATGTGTTAGTCTCTAAGGTGCCACAAGGACTCTTCGTTCCTTTTGCCGTATTTCCTACTTTGTGCCTGCAGCATTCGGACAGTTATAGCAGTATTTCTGTATTGCAGCACTATTCAGCTAACTAGTCTTTCACACTGTTCTTACCCTAAGCTAGGAGTGTGTGCAGGTAGGATCACTTCTCCCTCTGTAAACCTGTCAGACAGTTTTTCCTTCTCTGTTTCCAGTTCAGAGATAAACACTCCTCTCTTTTCTACACTCATTCAAATGCCAAAATGACAGGCTGCATTTTCAAAGTTAGGCATGTGCAACTGCACACGTAAATTCATGTATATCTAATGGGAACACAAACACCCAATATACACGCACGCATCAAGTATGTATGTAAATATGCCACTTGGGTATCAAACTGGACATACATTGTGCACAAAAGCCTGCTACATGCTCACACATCTCCCTGTATAGGCACACCCAACTTTGAAAGTGTAACCCTTGTATTTTCCCTACTGCAGGGATGCAGTTGGGCATAGAGACTTTACTCTCTGCAATGTATCTTATGATGTTTAAATTCAGTCATCCTGTGGGCAGCTGTATTAACTATGACCTCTTTCTCTTCTCCTTGTCTTAATACTTAGCTCGCTATTCTCATTTTAATTGCTTCTTCATTTAGAAGCCCCCCCCCAGTACACCAGAGTCCTTTTCCCAGATGTCAGTATCTGGTCAAGTCTTGGTTCAAATCACAAAACATTAAACATTATGGATCAGTCAGTATGGTCAATTACTTTACACTTCTTAAAAATGTCTGGACTCCTTCAGGGTTTCCCTCGCTTTCTTTCCCGTAAAATAAAAAAGAGTGGAATGCAAGAGGGGGAAACTGACTCCAGAATCCAAGCCTCCAGGTGCAGCTGACCTCCCTCCCCCCCACCCAAACCCTTCACAGCTAGTTGAGATTCCCCCAGGGCATCAGCAAAAACCCCTAATATAAGCAGAAATAATCAGGTGGTCATGAGACACAGAATTTCTGTCAGGAAATTTCTCCAGTGTGGTTTGAGGTTATGTATTTTGATATTATTTTCTTCTTTCTCCCATCTATTTTCTTGAAAATAATCTGTTCCCTCAAATTCTTGTGGTGAAAAGCTTCCAGTAAGTTCCAGCATGTAATCCAGGCAATGGGACGGCTTATCTGGTTGCAGTAGGACACCTCACTCAGAAAGGCCTAATAACATTAAAATGATATATTTTAAGTTCTGTGCTCTCAATAATACCTTCTAATGTACTCAACTTATTTTAACAATATCAATAAAAGAACTGGCACGCACTGAGGTTTCTTTTGGAAGGGGGCAGCATTATGCTCTCCAGCTCCTTAGGCTCTCAAAGTTTTGGTTGCCAGGCCCTAAAATGGGATTCCAACTTACTTTAATAAGCAAAATATTCCATTTTCCATGTATTGTTGCACTTCAGAGTGGATCCAACTCTTGAGAGTGACAATGAAAAGCTGCAGATTTCTCAGAGCAAAATGTGAAACTTATCAAAACTGCATTACAGGCCATTACATGGGGCCACAGCAATTTGAGCAACAGGGCAAGCCTGTCTGGATTGCTCCAGGAGAGTAGAAATAGCTCCATTTATTGTCCAGGTCTGCAACCCTCTCACCCCCCATCCTGCCCCTTGGAGACTAGCTTAGACTTTAGTAGAATTGTAGAATCCTAGGACTGAAAGGGACCTCGAGAGATTTTCTAGACCAGACCCCTGCACTCGAGGCAGGACTAAGGATTATCTGACTTTAGTTTAAGCCCATTACTTCTTTCCCTATCCTCAAAGATTAAGGAGAACAAATTTTTCTCCCTCCTCTTTGTAACAACCTTTTATGTACTTGAAAACTTATCATGTCCCCTCTCAGTCTTCTCTTTTCCAGACTAAACAAACCCCATTTTTTCAATCTTCCCTCATAGGTCCTGTTTTCTAGCTCTTTGATAATTTTTGTTGTTCTTCTCTGGACTTTCTCCAGTTTATCCACATCTTTCCTGAAATAGGTCATCTAACTGAGTCCCTTGCACGGAAGAAGGACTAAGTATTATCTAGAGCATCCCTGACAGTTGTTTGTCTAACCTGTTCTTAAAAACCTACAGTGATGGATATTCTACAATCTCCCTAGGTAACTTGTTCAGTGCCTAACTACCCTGACAGTTAGGAAGTTTTCCCTAATGCACAACCTAGACCTCCATTGCTGCAGATTAAGAGAGAAACCCACCTATGATCCAAATATCCCTGAACCTTTGGACACTGAAAATCAAGACTCAAAACTTTGTGCCCTGGCCTCATCACACTATCAAAGAAAGTTGAAAATCAGGCTGAAAGAACAGTCAATGGTGTTTTCCATACTTCTATGAACATAACTTTCTCCATTTATTATTTATAATAATCTCAGTGGATACCTGAAACCAAAGTCTGTTTCTTTACAGAGATGTTTCTCTGCACCCCAGTGCAGACTGGTTTGTTACTGTAGGATCCCTCCTGAGTGCTGAGGTGATGGCACTAAGCACTTTTTCCTCCAAGGAAAAAAAGCAGGATCACCTGAACAAAGGAAACACACTGGCTCAACATGCTGATCCGAGACTGTTTGGGGTATCAGTAGTGACAGCATACATGTAAGCACCAGACTTACATACCTGTCTTCACATATGGTCACTGGTGCACTACAGGAACTCACTGGCGCCTTCACATATTTGAATGGCAGCTGTCACCTCCCTGGCAACCCACACCAGATTAAACAGTTGTGTAGCTTCTAATGACTTCATCACGCATGAGGGTGGCCAATGAGTTTTGGGGGACTGCTGGTGAGTTGGCTGCCTCCCAGCACTGCTCTGTGATCTTTCTCTGGCTCAATCACCTTCCCGCATGCCATTATTTCCAATCACGTTTTGGAGCTCAACTCATCCCTCATGTGGATCCCCAGGCACCTGCTTCCACATGACGGTGCTTTCGCTTGCCAAGAAACACTGAGCAACATTGACCTCTACGTTCTGGCATCACTATTTCTCATGGAACACGCTCCCACTTTTACATCCAAATAGGATAGCTGAGGTTGTTTTTGTTGTAAGTCTGATACAGCTGCATGAATGAAGAGTCATAGACGGAGCTGCTACAGAGTAATCATCATGGTCAGTTACTCCCCAGGATGATGATCGTAACCAGAGCAGATGAAAAGCGCATGTCGACCTGGAGTAATCGAAGCGAAGGTTTCCCCACCCTTTCAAATTTTCCCTTCCCAAGGGCCTTAATGTGTTGATACTAAGCCAGGAAATCACAGCAGGGCTGTCATTTCCGCACAGCGGGCAAGCTACTCTCTTGTCCTTGCAGTGGTTTAGATTCTGATCTAGAACTGACTGAAGTCAATGGAAAGACTCCCTTTGGCTCTGGGTCAGACCCTTAGCACATCTGCACAGCAATACTGTTGTAGACAGAACTATTTTGGTGCATTCGTACACGGTGCACCTCACAGCTATGGGGTATTGGTTCATTTTGGAACTCTGGAAGCACCTACACTTAGATTGTAAACTCCTTGGCACAAGGAAGTATTGTTTCATTACGTGTGTATTCAGCACCTGGTCTATCATTGGGGTCCCTAGTTACAAGCACAATCTAATAATAATGTGTGTCCAGCACTGGAACTGAAACCAGGATTGTGGAATGGACACAGGACAGCCACGGGAACCGATGCAGCTGCAAACACTTGCAGTTTCTCATCCCTACCAGCCAGAGCAAGATGCAGACTGAAGCTGATGCAGAGCTAAAGGCTAGAGGATGGATGTTCTGTTTCACAAGGGATTTCAAGATTTCAAAATCTGGCTTTGTTCTGAATCAGAATGGGGAAAAAAATCAAAATTCTCTGTGAAGGAAAATTCTGAGGAAAAACACGTTCTGGGTCAACCAAAAGATTTAGTTTCCATTTACACATACTTATTTTGTATTGGATTATAATGTAAACTGGAATATTACATCAAAACATTTCAGCACAGTCATTTCAACACAAAAGAATCAAAATATTGTGTTACTGAGGAAATGATGACAACCTGACAGATGAGGATTGTAACTTCAGGTGGAGAATAAGCAGAAATGCCAAAGAAACAAAGACCCTGAGTTAAATTCAGCCCTCATTTATATTCAGTAATTCCCAACTGTTTTTTAGTGGGGCTATATAATACACAAGTCAGGGCAAAACAAGACACACTTTGTTGATAAAAATGTCCTTTGTAACAAGGCATGAGGAAGAGAACTCCAGTGGATGGAATGTACACGATTGCTTCGAAATGTCTGATGTTTTCCCCAAAGAAGGTTCAGCTGTTTTTTATACCTCTCCTCTGCTTTACAGCTCGCTGACAGTGATCTCCCATGTAAGTCACCGTGAAATTGCTGGCCATTTCTACAATCAGCTGGACTGGAAAAACAACAATAGCAGTGAATGGTTGTTCCATAGTGAGATGGAGCAGCCATCGGCAATGCTAGAGACAGGGACGGAACAGGCTTCCAAGGGAAGTTGTGGAATCCCCATCACTGGACTTCTGTACGAACGGGTTGGACAAATACCTGTCAGGGTGGTTTAGGTTTACTTGGTCCTGCCTCAGGGCAGGGGGCTGGGCTAGATGACCTCTCAATGTCCTTTCCAGTCCTACATTTCCATGAGTCTAGGATTATAAAGTGCAGCAAGGTGTGAAATTAGCAGGACACCCACATGCTTCAGCATATTGGGAGGAAGAAGGATGAAGGTCAGCCTCTAGGAGCTACCTTTCTTGAAGTGTGCTGTTGCTTTGGTCAAACCTGGTTACATTTTTGGTAACAATTAGTTTTGATCACTCCAAACACTTGGAAGCATAAACAGAGTTAGAAAGCAAAATCTTCGCAGACTTCAGGAGAATTCAGAGCCAGCCCTGAATTTTAAGAGTCAGACTCATCTTGGCCAATTGAAATAGAACCCACCTCAGGCACTAGAGTGGGACTCAGAAGATCTGGGTTCAATTCTTGGTTCTGCCACAGACTCCTTGTGTGACCATGGGTCAGTCACTTAATCTCTGTCTCTTTGTTCCCCATCTGTATAATGACAATAATAATATTTCCTCTCCCTGAACCTTTGTTTGACTTGTCTATTTAGACTATAAACCCTGTGTCTTGTTGGGTACGTTCAGCATAACAATATAAAAACCTAAGACCAGCCATACTGAGTTGGACCACTGTCCATCTAGCCCAGTATGTGGTCTTCTAACTTTGGCCAATGCCAGATGCTACAGAGGGAATAAACAGACCAGGTAATTATTGTCTGATCCATCCCCTCATCCACCCCCAGCTTCTGGCAGTCAGAGGCTAGGGACATCCAGAGCATGGGTTTGCATCCCTGCCCACCTTGGCTAATAGCCACCAATGGACATATCCGTCATGATCTTATCTAGTACTTTTTTTAATCCCATTATAGTTTTGGCCATCACAACATCCCCTGGCAATAAGTTCCACAGGTTGACTATGCATTGTGTGGCAAAGTACTTCCTTTTGTTTGTTTTAAACCTGCTGCCTTGTACAATAGAGCTGTGATCTTGGTTTGAGTCTTTAGGTGCTGCTGTAATGCAAATAAGTCACAATACTAAAAGTCAAAACTGGGTATCAGCTATATCAGATTCCCCACTTCATAAACCTACTTTCCAGTAAAACCAATCAGCTCTTTCTGGTAAGCATCCTGTGCTGGTTTTAGTTCTGACCCATCTATAATGGACCTACAAAATACAAGATGCCCAAAGGGAAAGCCAGCAAGGACAGATATACGTCCATAGATTTTTCATAATGTTAAACAAAAGCATGGCTATGCCTTGGTGAAGCTGCTTTAAACATGAGATCCTCCTATATGCTCCTTCTCAGACAAGCTTAAGCAATAAGCCACCGGGTTCTGGAAGTGACAGTGCCAATGTTACTGGGAGGTAAGCCTAGAATAGATGGATGGCTTTTTAAAAGTTAAACCACATGGGCATGCAATTAGCTATTTGGCCGCACGTCTTTTGTTATTTATTCACAGGCTGCCTCACAGTCTGTATAACCACCAGTCACAAACCAGCACAAAAGCTGTTGTTGGGGGAAAACAGCAGCAGCAGCAGCAGCAAAAGATTCTTATGCACTTTCCCCATGGGCTCCAAAACCCAGGACCAGATAAAATATGGAGGGACATCTAACTCTTGGCTTTTATATCTACCAGGGGTATCATTTGTGCATGCACCTCGACACCTACTTTTGCATGGACACTTACTGGATATGCATGCGGAGATGGAGAAAATACACAAACAAGTGAATGGGTTTCTGAGACCTATCTGCATATTCACATAGCTTGTATGCTCTAAAATATGCACGCACATACTGCTTTTGGAGGTGGGGACAGTTTGAGTTCTGTGTTTGTACAGCACCTAGCACTGTAGGGTCCTGATCCATGACTTGGACTCCTAGGTGCTACCACAACACAAATACCCTCTACTTCACCTCTGGGCCAAATGCTGCCATTTAGGCACTGACCCACAAGGGCGCAGTGCAGTGCTGCCTCACCAGTGCTTCATTAAGACACCCAGCACACAGACCAGAGTGTAGATTGCACTATTTGGGTCCTTGCACTTTGACTGTGGGGACTGCAATTGTGACTGGTACTTGTGGAGGGCATTCTAGAGGGGTGAGGTTACTCGTGTCCTCCCCACCACCTCAAACATTTGTGCAAGGGCCAGTCACAATTAGGTCCTTAAAAATCTGTCCCACTAAGTAATTTTCAAGCAGAAACTCTGGCAAAAATCAGAGGAATTATTTGAAGAACCCTTCCTCCCTCTTCCCATAACAAGCGCCAAGGGAGCAAAAGCATGTGTATGCTTCAATAAAGTCTCTAGCCTGGAAAGGTCTCTTTCTTTCATACATCAAACGTCTATAGTGGAGACAGGCTAAGATGGCAGACTTCAGAGCTGGGGCAGGCCCAAACTGAAGTTCAGTGTTCTGGGGTTAGAAGTTCAACCAGAGTTAGGATTCAGATTTAATGGTGCTGAAATCATACATGATAATCTGCATCCTACGTTGCATCCAAATCAGACCTGGAAAAAATGCCTCTTCTGTCTGGGACAAGAACTGAACAGGCAAGTGCAGATCTGGGGACCCAAAAATATGTAGCCCCTCCTCCATTCCCATTTGTCATCACTGGATGATAGTGGAAGAGGAGGTGGATACAAAACCATTTCTCCCCTCCCCTTAAGATTTTTAACTCCTAGCTCTAAATCTGCCCTGTCAATTTTGGTTCCAGATCAGGCCCCAAACCAGGAGAGGTTGGTTTTCCAAAACTGACTAGTATCTAGGATGGTAGAAATCTTGCGTGATTTCATGCCATCGAACCAAACTCTAGCTCTGGTTCCTAATCCATATACTGAACTTTAGCCTGGCTAACATGTTAGCACTTGGATAAGACCAGAACTCCAATCATAAAATGCCTGAGCACTAATTTAAAGTAGAAACAGTACAGTGTTGCAATTCAGAGCAGGACAACAGAAACAAAAAAAATAATTTTTCAATGTAACTTTTGTTCCAGGGCACCTGAAATCTAACAGACCGACAGCCTATTATTTGCTGAATAAAGCATTTTGGAGCCTCCTAATTAGTATCTCTTTTTGTAAATCACAAGCCACTAATTACCAGTTCAGGACAATTAGTTTCATGATCTGTGCTTCACTTTCCCCTAAAACAAAAGAGATGCCCAACTTCTGACATTGCCATTTCTCCAAGTATTGTCTTGGCCCTGAGTAAGTTTTATTCTCATTCACTGACATGTTGACAAATTACTGGATTTGAAAAGAAAAGAAAACTAGGCTAAAGCCAATCACAACAACAAAGAAAAAAGGGAGAAAGAATACTGCATAAAATTTAAAGGCAGAAGAACCATAATTCTCCAGCTTATGTTGTGCAGGAGGACAAACTAGATAATCATAATTGTCCCCTTCTGGCCTTCAAATCCGTGAACAGACCAATGGTCCATACTCTGGTAACCTGTTTTCATGAGTGGACAGCACACGATGCTTCAGCAGAATATGTAACTCTCCCCAGGATGTCCCTAGGTTTGCAGTTCTGTAACACCAGGCGGCTTTTCTTCCTCAGCTCAGCAGAAGAAGCTTATGCACTGAAGCAGGAGGGGTGCTAGCCCTCAAAATTAGAGCTGGGTGGAGAATGGTAATTCGCGTTCATGGAGGATTTTAAGATTCTTAAATCGGGTTTAGTTCCAGTTCAGAACGGAAACCAAAACCTTCAAAATTTTCTATAAAAATCAAGTTACTGTTCTCCACTCAGCATTACAGGGTGGGCTGCACTCAAGCCAGGAGGCTTAGGAGCCAGGTAGGCTGCTGAGGGGTCAAGTGGGTGAGTTGGCAGGGAAGCAGACAGGTTTGCACTGGAATTTGATCAAAATTTCCACGGTCCTGCAGAATGTTTCAATTTTGAAGAACTGGCAAATTCTGATGAAAAAATGTTCCATCAACATTTCTGACCAACTCCACTTGTGATTGTTGTCCTAGCTCGCGCCACTCCGGAGGCTATCCTTGAGCTTGTCTACACATACAGCGTCAACACAGCGCTGTCTACATCAGGGGTGCGATTGGTATAACTGTGTTGCTCAGCGGTGTGGAAAATCCGAGTGACACAGTTATGCCCACATGTGTATGTAGTGTAAACCAAGCCCTAACCATATTACATTCAAATGCATCTTCAGGACATGCTGTTTCAATTGGGAGCAACGAACCAGAGAAACATCTAAAAAAACTATACAGGGACATAACACACCATCTTTACATCTGGTCACAGAGTATGTTTGGGCTGTGTAAAGAGCAGCTCTTCTGCAAATACTTGTCGATCACCCTAGTGCATTATTCATTGGTTTGCCTGCTCCTAAGTGAAATAATGTCCTGAAAACGCATTTGAATTTAATACAAACATCAGCTTGGTGGAGAGAACTATACTCAAGTCCAGTGTTTTAAAGTCTTGCCAGGGCTACCCACTGAGCTGGCCAACAAGAGGCACTTGTGCAGTGGGCTCTTGTCTCAGTTCGTTCCTCTCCCCATGTGCATCTATGAAAGCAAACAGGGAGCTGGTAGAGCAGCTGCTACCTAAGGGGGAGGTGTTCCCTGTCCCTCCCCTCCCCACTTGCTGGGAGCAGGAAAGGATCCTAGTGGCTGTCACCAAACGGGTGAGTTCCTTTGTTCTGGGGTTGGAATCTTCATGGTGTTAATGAGGGACTTGGACTGACGGAGTTTGAGGCTTTACTTAACCTTCCCTAGCTGGCATGTTTGCCCACCAGCTTATAGTGCTAAAAACCAGGGTGCTTAAGAGTTAGAAAGTCAAGTACACACATCCTTTGGCTTGATCGGTTAGAACATCACCACCCTACACTCTGGGGTTAGGATTTTCCAAGGAGCCTAAGGGAATTGGGCACTCACATCACATTGAAATGTAATGGCACTGGGGCAATTTTTCTCTCTTAGGCTCCTTTTCTAATCTGGCTGCTGGATGCTAGGTTCCCAAATCCTATAGTAAGGTATAGTAACTTCTCACTTAAAGTCATTCCAGTTAACGTTGTTTCCTTGTTAGGTTGCTGATCAACTAGAGAACATGCTCGTTTAAAGTTGCGCAGTGCTCCCTTATAACATCATTTGACAGCCGCCTGCTTTGTCCACTGCTTGCAGGAAGAGCAGCCCGTTGCAGCTAGCTGGTGGGGGCTTGGAACCAGGGTGGACCGGCAGCCCCCCTATCAACTCCCCGCTTTCCTAAGTTCCCTGTGCAGCAGCCGCCCAGCAGGCTATCAATTGCCAGCAGTTCAGCTGTCCCTTCCCCCACTGTCATGTGCTGCTCCTGCCCTCTGCCTTGGAGCTGCTCCCAGGAGCCTCCTGCTTGCTGTCTCAGGATGGAGGGAGCTTGCTGTCCCTCAGGTCTCAGGAGGGAGGGAGCCTGCTGGCAGCAGCTACTGTCTCAACTTGCTGATCTACTTAAAAAGGCAATGTACTTAGAGTGGGATCAGCGTACTTAAAGGGGCTCCCCCCCCAACACACACACACAGGGTGTGTGTCTCTGTCTCTCTTTGCTATGCTATCTCCCCTCCCTCCCTTCCTGCTGCCTTATAGAGTGTGAGGCTACATTAACAACAATGTGTTAACCCTTGAGGGCTCAGCCAAGTGCTAGTTCATCATTTAGCAGTAAGACATTCCCTAGGAAATAGTCCACACCACCTCAACCAAGCTTCACAATCATCATTGCTGTTTATATTATTAAATTGTTTGTTTAAAACTTATGCTATATATATATAATCTTCTGTCTGGTGAAAAAAATTTCCCTGGACCTAACCCCCCACATTTACATTAATTCTTACGGGGAAATTGGATTCGGTTAACATCATTTTGCTTAAAGTCACATTTTTCAGGAACATAACTACAACATTAAGTGAGACGTTACTGTATCTAAGCACATGCCGGATCTAGATCTCCGTGTCCCATTCAGCCATGGGACATCTCTCAGAATCCAGCCAGTCAACTGAGTCGTTATTGAATTAGAAGGCAATAGGGGTAAGGTGGAAAAAAGCACAAGTACAGCAAGTAAGTGCTTATATATAGATTTAGGAGACTAAGCTCAGGCACCTCGGTTTGAACGTTTTGACGCAATAGTACATGTGAGAGTAAAAGCCCATGCCTGTGTGCTGCGTATAGGGTTAATGGCATGTAAGGCCTGCCCTGTACCCTGAGGAGCAGCAAGGAGAGGACAGCAGCTCCCATGACGATGCTACGTTCCCCTGCCCTATGTGGATGGAGTCTTGCATCCGCCACCTCCAACGCTAGAGGGGGGTCTAGCACCGGCACAGAATCTGTAGTGAGAAACCGCACCAGCAGGCAGCTTATGACCCATATTTCTCAATCAAAGCTTCCAGTCTGCTTCCGGAACCACATAACTATGTGCTGGCCTCTGTACAGGGTTTGTGACAAAACTACCACCCCACCACTATATGTCATACTCTAATTGTTACTGGTTGGCATTTCTCTGGCTATGTTCAATCCTTATAGGGAGCGGAGGCGTGTTATTTGTTGCTGCTAGTACACAGACATGCAATTCAATCACTAAGGGCATTTGATTTCTCTCTACCACCACATGATGCTTCATTGGAATATCCCTCAGTTTGCATGTGCCTAAGCATTCCGTAGGGTATTTCTCTTTCTCCACTCAGCCTCACTGCATCCTATAGAAATAAAATACTTGGAAATTAAAAAATGTAAACAATTGACTTGCTGGATACTAAGATCTAAAACCTCAAGGTCCCACCTGGATCTGCACTGTAATGGTTTTATTGGGGGTAGAGGTGGTGAGTATACAACACGATTTAACCCCATAATTCTACAGTTTCTGGCATATCACTAGTGCAGATGATATTACGTAACTTCACACCAAACACCAGTAAAGACGATTTACTGGCAATGCAAAAACCTATCACACGGCTCAGCTAACGAAACTGTGCAAGCTACTGATGACTATCGATGCCCTTCACTTTGCACACTGGCATTACTTTGGATGAAGGAGTATTTAGCTGCAAAACCAGACTCTTGTCCAGCTCAATAGCAGTGAGAGACAAACCCAGGAGAGGAGTGGAACCCAGGCATCCGGAATTCCCATCTCCTTCACTTCATTATTATACCACCTGATTCTCAGTTCCCTGCTCTTACAAATAATCAACACTTCCCGTTTGACTGAATGTAATGATTCAAACTGAAATTCAGCCAGGGCATCGCTGCTAACTTCCTTTTAACAGTGAAGGGCAGGTGACTGTAGGTAGCTGCGATACCATTCGATGTTGGAAGACAAACTCCAACCCTGAACTCAGGCTGTGGCAGGCACATGGAAAGAGGACAAATTGATTTTCAACTCTTCTGAAGTCTGTGTTTCCTCGTACATTAACCTCTGGGGTACGTACCTGGCTGTAGAATGGGGAAAGTTAACTACGGGCAGACGAAAGGTGATGGAAAATAGACGTAAAGAAGTACCAACAGGTGAGAAATAGAGGCTGTTCAGTGGTATGCAGCAAGACAGCATCACGTTCTGATCCCAGTGACTTATGGGGCCATATTTCAGGTAAATAAATCAAAAAACTTTTCCTGAAGCTGCTTTTGGTTTTGAATTCTCCTTCCCAGAGATGCCCCTGTAGGCAAGGACAGCTGCTGGAGCATGGCATTATCAGACTAGATCAGACCAGAGATCCATCTAGTTCAGCAACCTCTCTCACACGTTGGCCAGTAACCAGCTGCTTCAGATGAAGATGTAAGAAATTCTGTGGTGGACAATTATGGGATAACCTGTCCCCAGACAAAGCTTATTCTTAACACCCGCCAGTTAGGAAGGATGAGCCAGTTGTTACAGCATTAGTCCAAGACTTGGGCTCAAGTCCTTGTACCACCACAGACACACTATGTGATTTTGGGCAAGTCACTTAAGTCTCTCTACCTTAGCCCCTAGTCTGTAAAATAGGGGTAATACTTCCCTATCTCCCAGGGGCACGGTTCTCCATAAAAATGTCTGATCTTTCTTTGAATCTTTCTAAATGGTATCTTGTGGCAATGAGTTCCACAGGCTCATTACACATTGTATGAAAAAGCCTTTTCTTTTATCGGTTTTGAATTTGCCAGTTTTCCACATCATTGAAAGTCCCCTTTGCTCTTATATTAGAGAACTGCTAGTCTGCCTTTCGCAGCTCTCCCCTTTCTAGACCCTTCATTGTTTTTATGCTTTTATCATTCTTCCACTTGTTCGCTTCCTCTCTAAAGTAAACAGTGTCCCAGCTCTCTTCCTGAGTTTTCCTACCTCTCTATTTTCATCTCCTATCTCTGAATCCCTCCTAATGCTGCTATATCTTATTTGAGAGGAGTTAAACAGAGCTCGGCACAGTATTCCAGTGGAAGATATACCACTGATTTATATTATGGCACTATAACATGATCCCTATTATTCTCTGTTCAGTTCCTAATGAACCTTAACATTGCTGTTCACTTCTTTTCCTCTATTACTGCTACTGTCCATTGAACTGAGATCTTCACTGAGCAGTCCACAAAAGAAATCCAGGGCTTTCTCCTGAGTTGATACAGTAAATTTAGAACACAGAAAACTGTAAGAGCAATTCAATTATTTCCCTGAGGTGGGATTACTTAGCATTTGTCACCAATGACTTCCATCCATAATGAGCTTCCCTCTGCTTCTTCCCAAAAGCCAAGTAATACCACTCTGCCCTGCATGTTCCACTTCTAAGGCCATGTCTATAGTTGAAATGTGATGCCAAACAAAGCTACCTGCTAGCTCCAAACATGGTAGAACACTGTCAGGCTTAGCCACTGGTGGAGACAAGATCAACCCAAGTTCAACACCTGATGCAGAAAGCAAGTTCTGTTGGTTAAAAAAAAAATGGGTGAAGACAAGTAATGCAGTGATCCGGCATTAAGTGGGTGTATAAAACAAGTATAGCAAATGCTACGGGCAGATGATATTGCTAGTCTGCGTTATCTTAATTATTGTTTTATTTTTTTATTATTTTCATTAATATTTTTATTTAATTAATGAATACTTAATAGAGTCTGCACTATTACTTGCATCACCATTTTCTTTTACGCACCAGGATTTACACAAGCAATACATTTCACTATTAACCCTTTTGCTTCTAGGCACATGTGGATTACATTTATTTTAAAATTTCCATTGACAAATAATCCAGGACATTTGCCCACACCTGAGAGAAAGGTTTGGGCTCCGTCACTCAGTTTAAGGTTTGCCATCTTTCCCCCATGTTCTCTCCCACTCTGATTGATATTGGAGAGGCAACTTCATGGCAAACCACGATACCCCGGAATGGAAATCTTAAATTGATGGTTCATCTTTTGCTACACCAAGGGCTGCTATCTGCTGGCATTGATATAGGAGCACTGAAATGCCAGAGGACTGCCTCACGTCAGCGTTCCTGCATCCAAATCAAGCTGCATGGCTAGGCAATGATTAGCGCAATGTGTTCAACCTACATTATGCCTTTCCTTGCTTGCTTCTTTAAAGACAGCTCAAAAGAGAGAGAGAGAAACAGAGTCTGTGTGTGTCTGTCACAGCATGGATGAAAGCAGCTCTTGGAAGGACATGCACATTCCCTGGCAGAAAGTCAATAATTACATTGCAACATAAGTACTTTGGTGTCAGGATTTCAGCATGTCACTCATTGGTAATAAACAGACCTCCGAGAGCTTTCACTGAAGGATGTGTCAACTCCAAGCAAGGATATTACTTTCCACCACTACAGTGAAAATCACAAGTAGAAATACAGTGTCTGGTGAAGCTGGGAAATGTAGGTAGCAGGAGATCCTCTTGCAGAAACTGACCATGTTCCCTAGCTCAGTCTTGGTTTGGTTTGAAATTCTCTCTGGACTTGTTCCAGCTTTATCCCATCACCTCTCTCTCTCTTTCAGATCCCCATATCTAGCATCTAACTGCTGTTCTTTCCCACAATCCCACCAATGCTGGTGCAAGAGCCATTCTCTTTGCATCTCCTATCACCTCAAAAGGTTTTCCTCTATCTCTCTGCCTGATCAACTAGCCACCTCTTTCAAATCTCGCTTTACTTCCCTTACTTAGTGCAATTGTCTTCCTGTGCTATTCTCTCTGAATCATGTAACTGTATTGTGTAATTCCATACAGATCTAGTTCTGTTATCTGCTCGGAAATGTAGACCTGCAACAATTATTAAAGCTGGAAGGCACTTTGCAATACAGATACAACTCTCAAAAGAGACTGTTGAATTTACTAAGCATTAGCAGAGGGCTTAGTGCTGAGGAAAGTGCAGTCCCTTCTCCAAACGGCTTATGACCTAAACTAGAGAGATGAGACAGATGAGCAGGACTTTGTTAAGCACCAGTCTGGCTCTGGCAAGAGCCAGAAGCTGATATGGTTCCTAGCCTCAAGGTACTTATACGCTACTCACATGCTTGAAGTTAGGCACATGCTAAGTACACTGCTTAACTGAGACCTTACTGGTTTATTCTATGCTGAAAGACAGAGAGCACTTTCATTGGGGGAGGTTAGATTTTGAGCACCAGAGACAAAATAAAGTGCTGAATCAGATAGGATCCAAACTCACAATGGCACAAGGTGTGTATTTGGTTATAATTTTACTCTTTGGCAGATCATTACTGAAAAATGTCACGCAAGAACTGTGTGCACAAACCCCACATTTGCACAGCAAAGGACCCCCTAAAGCATGCAAAACAAGCAACTGAACTTCTAAGTTGCCATTTACACATACAACTTAAGCAGCCAACTTTAGAAGATGGATCAAGATTATTACTTTATTGTGAAATGATAGGGAAGGAAAGGGTTCCCTAGGTTTAATCCTATTTAATCTAAAGGACCATTAATATGCAGACTAAGTGACTTAGTGATCTCATGGAAACCACTCAAATTAATTAGCATTAAATAGTGACAGTTAAGACTGCATCAGGACACACTTCACCCACCCAAAACCTGAAAAGCCCGGAAACAAGAAGTTAAGGGAAAAGACTTGTGCGTTCCTTTTCCCCTTCATATTGCATATAATGCTGTTAACTACACACTCCGACACTTCATGAGGCTTTCAATTCCAACCCCAGCAGCTGCTAGAAAGCAATACATACCCTCAACTTCATCAAACTTGCGCTCTAATACAAAACCTTAATAGTGACCTCAGCAGCATTAAGGCACAACCGTTTGCAAATGCGTAGAGTATGAGACACTCAAATCTGCAGCTCTGTTAACATAAAAGCATAGGAGGTCACTGCTAAGAATTTCAATCCAGGATGGAGACAGAGCACTAGAATACTTCTGGATATAGCTGCTGATAGGTAGGTGGGCCTCTCAGGGGTGTATGGAAAGGACTGGCATCCTCTCTGACTAAATTGTTTTCATGTTTCTTTAGCAGTGCAAGTATCAGTGCACAATGCTGGGAGGGAAAATGTTTTGTGCCTTTTACCTGTACAACAGAAAACAATAAATGCATTGCGCTCCGATAACGTCCAAATCTAAAGGGTGGGAAAAATCCAGGACGAAGCTAAATGAAAAAAAACCCTGGAAAAATTATTAATGGAATTTCTGTGCTTTCATACAGTTTCAGCATTCACTTGGGCTACCGCAAAAAGCAATTATGATGCTAACAAAAAAAGGGATGAATAATTTATTATAAATTGTACATAAACTCTTGTCTTCTAACATTCTGGAGGGAAAGCTGAGCTGAGTGAGTGCATATTCAATTATGCTCATATGAAACAGCTCCTCTCAAGCATATGTTTGATGCGGCCACTGGATCAGAAAATGTTTGTAACTGTTTATAATTTTATTTTATTCTTTTCAATATTTTTTTTTTAGGGAATGTAATTAAAATGGAAGAATAAACCTGCTATCTATTTACACTGCACAGTATGTTCAAGATTAGAAGCCCTGGAATATATTGAGCTCTTAATCAGTGCAGGGCACATAAGTATTGTCAATTACACTTTAAGATAAATAGAACACACTTAAGTAGTTGCAGATCCTTTCCTGCAACAGACTTAATTCATTCCTGGTATAATTCCACTGGCAAATTTGGCCCATTGTCTATCAAGATAACATCTAACCTGGGAGGGGCTGCAACTGCTTTGGAGGACAGGGTCAAAATTCAAAATGATCAGGACAAATTGGAGAAATGGTCTGAAGTATATAGGATGAAATCAATAAGGACAAATGCAAAGTCCTCCACTTAGGAAGGAACAATACGTTGCACACATACAACATGGGAAATGATGGCCTAGGGAGGAGTATTGCAGAAAGGGACATGGAGGTTACAGTGGATCACAAGCTAAACATGAGTCAACAGTGTAACACCGCTGCCAACAAAAAAAAAAAAAGCCACCATCATTCTGAGTGTATTAGCAGGAGTGTTGTAAGCAAGACACAAACAGTAATTCTTCCCCAGTGATTAGGCCTCAGATTGGAGTTCTGGGCACCACATTTCAGGAAGGATGTGGACAAATTGGAGAAAGTCCAGAAAAGAGCAACAAAAAGGATTAAAGGTCTAGAAAACATGACTATGAGGGAAGATTGAAAAAACTGGGTTTGTTTAGTCTGGAGAAGAGAAGACTCAGAGGGGACATGATAACAGTTTTCAAGTACGTAAAAGGTCATTACAAGGAGGAAGGAGAAAAAAAATGTTCTTGTTAGCCTCTGAGGATAGGACAAGACGCAAAGGGCTTAAATTGCAGCAAGGGCGGTTTAGGTTGGACATTAGGAAAAACTTCCTAACTGTCCGGGTGGTTAAGCACTGGAATAAATTGTCTGGGGAGGTTATAGATTCTCCAACATTGGGGATTTTTTAAGAGCAGGTTGGACAAACACCTGTCAGGGATGGTCTAGATAATACTTAGTCCTGCGATGAGTGCAGGGGACTGGACTAGAGGACCTCTTGAGGTCCCTTCCAGGCCTATGATTCTATGATTCACTGCTTGTAATGTTACCCTTTTTGTAAGACCACTGGCTAATTAGAATGGTTATCAAATCTTACGCATCAGGGCATAGACCGATTACTTGCAGGAATCAGGGAGGATTCTCTTCCTCTCGGGTACAGCACTGAACAGTTGATTAAGTGCACAGCCATGCGGTTGTGGGGAGGGGCTCATTCTCCTCTACAGCCTTAGATAATGGCCATTGCCAAAGAAAGAATACCAGATTTCTGGCCTTAAAATCTACAAAGAGACCATTATGGCGACTATCTAGTCCATCCAACCTCCTGCATAACCCAGGCCAGATCATTTCTTCCAGTAATTCCTGCATCAATCTCATGGCTGGTGATTGAGCTCGAGTGGGGTTTTTGTTGGTGCTGTTTAACGATAAGATCAATCTTGATTTAAAGACTTCAAGTGATGGACATTGCTCAGTAATATGTCCCTATGGTTAATTACCCTTCCTGTTGAAGATCCACACCTTATTGCTAGCCAGAATCTAGTTTCAGCTTCCAGCCCCTGGATCTTATGGTGCCTTTGTTTGCTATATCAGAGAGCCCTCTACTCTCAGAAATCTTCTCGCCACAGCGATACTTACAGAGAGAGGTTAAGTTATTTGGATAGACTGAGCGTCCTGTGTCTTGCCAGTCTGGTCTGTTAATAGAGCTCCTCTGTATCTGTTCAGTGAAAATCAGTGTCCTAGGCCCCAATCTGATGCACATACAATGGGATTTGCTGAATCAGGGCCCTCGGGAGGTTCCCCCTCCCTCCAGAGAAATCAAAGACCAATGAAAGTCACAATGAAATTGAACAGCCATGATAAAAAAAAGAGGAGGGACGAGAAATTTTTAAAAACAGACATATTTTGGGGACATATGGCTAGCCCAGGGGAATGGGAATGGGGAGACGCAGGAGAAAGAAAGAGGAAAGTCACTGCTGGCCAGCTGGAATGTGCTCCACACTAGTAGTGAGTCAACTCGCACGAGGGTGATGTGTAAAGCCTCCACGTGGTTCCATTCTAGTTCTTGGCTGACACACAGCATCCTTATCACAAACACCACCCACTCCACTGTAGGACTTGATAGGCAGCTCAGGAGGTAGGTCTGAGTTGTCAGAGCCCAAGGATTATCAACTAGAATGAACTGATAAAGGGGGAGTGGGGAAGAAACATTTGCTCCAAAACAAAAGAGGCACAGCTCAGTATTTGAATCCTATCAAATTAACTAGAGGGAGGGGGACACATGAGAAGCTCTATTTTAATAAAGCAGAAGTGTCTGGTTTTGATTTCACAGATGTTAGAAATGTATGCAAGCAATCTGGTATTAAACTGGGCTAATCTAAACCGTATATACAAACCACCATTTGGACTGCCTCTGCAAGCCTCAGAGTCATTCACAGCTCATTTTTCCAGTTAAAGTTCAACAAGCTTCAAATAAACCTTAGAGGGGGAAAGGATTTTGTTAGTGTCTAATGTAATTTACTATTAAATAAGTCCTCACATGAACTGCAATAAAATTCAATTTATCATAATTTGTAAAATGTAATTTTTTTCTTAATAATTAAAATGATATTGCAGTGAAGCGTCTTTTACGTGTGCGCTCATTTGTTAAAATCAGATTATGTTGATATGGCATTGCCTTTACTGCACTGAAACACAAAATCTATGTCCTATCGGACATTAAATGTCTTCATTTAATCCAGAAGAGACAGGAAACCCAGAGAAATGAGCATCCATCCAGCAGCCACTGCCACATACCAGCAAACTCAACATTAAAAATGACAGGCCCCAAATATTTTTCCGTCACTTTAAACGCATAGTTTATTATAGTCACCCCTTTTCAAGCCCCTTTAGTCAATGCGTCTTTCCTCTTGTACATGCTTCCACACTGGATACTAATAGCTGATCATGAGGGCTAGGTTTTGCACACTAGTTTGTTGTGACAAAGAGGAAGGACAGTTCCGTGGTTAGGATGCTAGCCTGGAACTCAGGCGAGCCAGGTTCAGTTCCCTGCTCTGCAAGAGATTTCCTGTCTGACCTTGGGCAAGTTACTTAGTCTCTTTGTGTCTCAGCTCCCCTCTGTAGGGAAGGGAAAATAGGACTGCAGGGGTGTTTGAGGCACTCAGGCACATTATAGGAATAAGAACCAAAGATAAACTCTTGCTCCTGTTAGCCCCAGCAGTTAGCTTATATTCAAAGGCTTGCTGGGTTGTTTTCACTATGAGGAGGAATTTTTCACGAGTCTGATATTTGCTTGGTGCAATCCTGTTTATTTACAAAGAATGAACACAACCTCCTGTTTCCCTGAGCACAGCAAGGACAAACAGCAGCAGGCAGTTTCATTGCTCACAGTTCCAAGCCAGCCTTTCCAGCCAGCACTCTGCCCAAAAGAATTTATCTCACTTGGTTTTCTCTCAGGGCCATGCTACCAGTGCTTCTATGGTTTTCTCCTCACTTTTCTGGCCATTTTCTGCTTCTGACACAAAGCTGCAATCCTATTAATGCTCCAGTCCCTGTATTTGCAAACAGTTCCCAGGAAAACCCTTCTTATTTTCCTTGAGTTAGTTCTTCCTCAGGCCTTCCACGTGGCCAGTACCTTGGATGGTGGCTTCCATGGTTTCTGCTATCTTATTCCATAAAAGAAGCTTAATTGCTTCTTCTACTTAGCCAGAATCAAGGGTAGCCAGCATTCCCACCAGCTTCAGAGAGGTCTGTGATTGTGCATAAATCAAAGACACCCTTAATCACAGCTGCCAACATCCTCCAACATAACAAGCTAGATCAGGAGCTCTGGTTTGTGCAAATAGGTCTATTATAGGTAAAATGGGAGTGAACAAAGTTGATGGCCCTAGTCCTGCAATGAGATCACTATAGGCAGACCCTTGGGACACAGCATGGGTACAGAGGTGCACCTGTGTGAACTAAGCCTGAAGCTAGATATAGTCCAGTTAATTTACACCTTTCTTGGGCTGAACTCAGCACATTCTCTCTGGACATCAATCTCAGCAACTGGAGTAAACTCAAAGGGAACCAGACTGCTTATTATAGTCCCCTGTCCAGTGGCATCACCCTTTCGAAAAAATCAGGCAAATTGCACCAAGCTTTGCAAAATGCCCAAGCCAATGTTTATTTTACTTTACATACATTCTTCGAACACACTGAAGCTTAAATAAATCCAGCCAGATATACATGGCCTTAATGCATTCCAAAAATACAGGAATCCTCTCTCCTCCTTTCGTAGCAGATGGTTTTGACAGGGTCAGCAAAACAAGATTATTCTCATAGAAGGTATCTGAGTCCTACCCCTTGAGTAATTATTTCCAACGATGTTCACAAAGAAAAGCCCACCCAGTAGACTATACCTTCATTAATGTATTTATCTTTAAACTCCCCTGCAAGGTGAGAAATGCTATCCCCATTTTACTGATGGGGAACTGGGGCACAAACAGATTAAATGATTTGCCCAGGTCACGCCTGTGACAGAACAAGGAATTCAACTGCAATCTCCTGATTACCGGTCCAGTACCTTAAACACAAGACCCTCCCTTATTTCATGATGTATATAAGCACAGCGCTATTTGCCAATACTGCAGTGCAACAGATGTTTACAAGAACTCATCAGCAATATAAAATATACTCGTTTATTTCTTAAATATCTTTTCCATTGTGGATCAAATAGCTGGCACTATCCTCAAACTGCCTTCTCCTTTTTAACCTTTCCTTTCACTGTAAACACCACAGGTTGCACCTTCACCACAGCGTGTTGCCAAGAAATTAGGATATGCCATTCTGAACCATCATTAGATGGTCAGATACAGGAAGAAATGTAAAACTTTTATTAAACATGTACTTTGATGGACTAAAGATAATGCATTAAATATATTCAACGAACAACCATGAAAGAGAAAGGAAATTAAAAAAAAATCACTGTTTTTCCCCAGTTCATTCTATTTGGCTTCTTTCCGTTTGCATTGTGAAAACTTTGATGACAGAGGCAATTTCCAGACACTGTCAGCAAAACTGATGCTTATGAGGAAGAGTAGCATTGTATCTACAGATCTGGAAATAACTGAGATTTCATGAGAGAGACTCTCCAAAGATGAAATAGACGAAATTCCAAAGGGTTAATATAATTACAGGTAGGTACAGGGCCGGCCCTAGATACCAGCAAACCAAGCACATGCTTGGGGCGGCACATTTTCAGAGGCGGCATACCGGCCATATTTTTTTTTTTTTTTTTTGCTTGGGGCAGCAAAAGCCTAGAACTGGCCCTGGTGGCAGCAGCAGCATGACATGCACAGGGGGCACCCTGGGGCCGCTGCGGTTCACGCCGCGAGGGAGCAGTGCCTGCACCTTGTGGCTGGGCCAGGCAGGCTCTGAGCGGGGGACACTCTGGCTGGGGGCTGCTCTGCGGGGCACACAGAGCCATCTGCAGGTGCCACAGGGTGGCCATCCCGCAGCGCCGCAGCCGGGGCTAGGCAAAGTAGCCCGAGCCACCCAGGGACTATGGCAGGGTGGCCAGAAGCAGCAGCAGCACCACCACCATAGAGGGAAGGGTGCTGCCATGTGGGGCCTGCATCCCGCTCTCCAGGGCTCTGCTCCCTCTGGGGCTACCCTGCCCCGGCATGTCAGCCCCCTGCTGGGGCGGTCCCCAGGCTCTGCCTTCCCAGGTTCCGGCGGTCCTGGAGGTGGGAGCCGTGGCTGGAGGGACCCTGGGCTGAGGTGCGGCCCGGGAGTCCCGCTGCTTACCCCGACCCTGCCAGCGCCAGACCGGCTGGAGAGGGGGGGGAGTGTGTGGAGTCCAGCAGGGGGGGGAGCCCAGGGCGGGGGCGGCAGTGGGTGCAGGTTGGGGGGGAAGAGGACCGGTCGGGCAGCAGGGGGTGCGGGTGGGGAGAGGGCACGTGGGGTCGGGGGTGAGAGCCCAGGGCTGGGGTAGGGGGCAACCAAAAAATTTTTTGCTTGAGGTGGCAAAAAACCTAGACCCGGCCCTGGGTAGGCAAATGGTGTCTCTCCTTATCAGACTAACTTTTCCTCTGTTCCACACCTCTACAAACGACATGCACCCCCCTAGCATATACCCTCAAACAAGGCATCTATCCTGAGCCAGGCAGTCCAGCTGCTGGTGTTTTAACAGACAGAATCTGTTTGTATTTCAACATTGGGCCACAAATTTAGATACTTTCACATACTAAATAAAGCGATTACACTTTATTAAAAACTGGAAAAAAGCTGAAAGCAGCATGTGGTTCATAGTAACAGGTCTGTCTTGTTTACAAAAACAGTTGCTGACTTTCCAAAACTGCTTCTACCACAGAAAAGGATTCTATTATCTCTCATCATCATCTCTTGTCTGGACACCAGAGGGCAGTGTGCTGTAGCAGAGGGGATAATGCACAAATGAATCATGCACTACAAGGGAAAATACTTGTGCTAGTCCAAATAATTAGACCTTCTCTGAGTAAACTAATTGAGTTGCTAGAATCAGAACTGCCAATTAATTCAGCATTTTCATATCTTAAATTATTCTTCACTCCAGTGATCGCAATTCCCAGTTTGATTTCCATTTGCAGTCAGACCATTTATTTCAATACAATTATCAATATTATCATTTTCAAGATAACTGCATTGCAGCTGACTTGCATTTAGACAGAAAATGAAATCTAAATTAAAACCCATATTTTGCTACAGGAATCAGCCATGCAGAAACCAGTGGTTATACGTGTGGTGTTGAGAATTTCAAAAGGGTCAGAGATTTGATTCTGTCTGGATAAGAAACCTAACATTTGAATACTTATCTGACTCTTAACCAAACTGATCTAAGCTTCTCCAGTCAAATTCAACACGGATACAAATGTTACAAATCGGGGGCCTTGGAATGATACCAGGGACGAATTTGTAAATTGGTGAGAAAAAAGGTATCAGTCGTTAAGTAGCATACTTTGTCCTGATTTAAACATCCAGTGGGTGTGAAAAATTAGCACTGAAGCGGTGGAAGGAGGGATGTAGCAAGAAAAACAACTAACAGGAAGGTGTAATGCAAAGCAGGGACACACAGAGAGAAAATAAATATAGGGCCAGATTATGATCTGAGTTGCAACAATCTAAATTCCACCTAACTTCACTGAGTTGAGCAGTAACTTGTTAGTTTTGCCAGGAAAAATCTAACCAGACTTGGTTCCCAAAAGGTACATCCTCCTGTCGGCTGCTTTACCTGTGACACACTCCGTCTGCCACAGCATGTAAACTGCACGTGTTTTGCACCACCACTTTAGCTCACGCAATCATCATGAATTGGAAAATTCTTTTTTAAACCTGTTAAGTCCCAATTTCAGGCTCCTGTGTTTCTCTAGCAACAAGTGTAGACAGCAGCTGCCCTCCTTACCCTGCCCTAGATTTTCATGATGGGGAAGCAGAGCCATAGCTCAAAGCCCTGAAATGTAAGCACAAGAGGAAATGATTCCCCAGTCATTTGCTTTAACAGAAGTTTACATACAAAAATGGAAAGCTATTGTGGTTGTTACAAACACGAACTAGTTGCTACAAGTCTCTGTTATTCATGGCAGCCAGTTACTCACCTGAGCCACATACTTTCATTTCTGTCGCAGCCGTGGTGATCAAAGCTTGTTCTGTTAGGAGTCTCCCCAACTTTTTCTGTTTGCTAGTTGCCCACAAACATTCATAAACATTCAACGCATCTATCTGGTGAGTTATAAGAAGAGCGTCCAAAATGGACGTGCGAGCACTTTCAATGTAAAACCTCTTGTGAATATTTATTCGCACAAGTACACGCTGTACTTTTGCTTTCCCATAAATGTTCCTGCCAATGCAATCTTGTTCATCTGAATCGACTGGGGAATAAGCACAGAAAAGGGAGTCACAAATATCAGGAAAGCAGATCAGCGGTTTCTATGTGGAAGAATATTCACTAAGCGTGACATTGACTCTGATGCAAATAAATGGCTCGGTGCTTGTGCACCACATATGTCCCACATTAAAGAGAAGTATAGCTCTTATGCTGGCCCTCTGCAAAGGGGCAAATTTTACCCAGATGATTTTCTCTTGTTGCTGTATTCTTGCAGCTCTACTTCTTCCTACGTTAACGGGGTTATAAATAATGTACAGTAATCAACAACACCAGGAAGGGACACATGAAAATTATCATATGCATAGATGAAGTACTTCAGTATGGCTTAACTGCACAACCAGAGCTTCACACACCTCCCGGGGTCTCTGTGGTCACTTGAGAACGTGATACAGCCCTCACTTTAACGTGATGAAAGCAGCCTGAGGATTGGGATGACAAGAATTGACAAGATTTCAAGTACTTTAGAAATGTAGGATTTCTCGAGACACGTGCAGGGCTTTTCCTCTTCCACACATTAGATTTATGATAAGAAGCATCTGGGAAGTCTATGGGGCTCTGCACAGGCACAAGACGCCATCCTTGCACAGCAGCCTGCAAGAAGTGGACCAAAATTAGCAGACAGGGACGGAGGGGGTTATATGGCCCTGTAACAGGGCACCTCCATCGCCACCCTCTAATGCCCCAGACACCTCTCAGACTAGTGGGAATATAAATACACTCACATGAAACACAGGTTCTGGATCTAGGGGTGCTGCAGCACCTCCTGGCTTGAAGTGGTTTCCATCATATACAGGGGTTACAGTTTGGTTCAATGGCTCTCAGCACCCCCATTCAACACATTGCTCCAGCACCCGATATGAAATTGCCATCACCTGCACCAATACAGGCTTATGTACGGTGTTTCTTGCCCTTTAGGCCAGGGGTTCTCAAACTGGGAGTCGGGACCCTTCAGAGTGTTGCGAGGTTATTACATGGGTGGTCACTGAGCTATCAGCCTCCACCCCAATCTCGCTTTGCCTCCAGCATTTAGAATGGTGTTAAATATATAAACATGTGTTTTTAATGTATGGGGGGGCAGGGGTGAAAGTAAACTTACAGGACTTACCGGTACTGCTGGAGTCCTGAGGGGGGCGTGGCCTCATCCAGAAAAGGCATGGCCTCAAGATTTAAAGGTCATGGGGCACCGGCTGTGGCTGGGAGCCCCAGGGCCTTTAAATCAATCTGGGGCTCCCAGCTGCACAGGTGGCTGGCAGCCCCCTAGGCTCACGGGCAAATTAAAGGGCCCGGGGCTCCAGCCGCCACAGAGCTCCAGGCCCTTTAAATCCCCACTGCAGCTCCGGCTGCCAGAGCTGCGGGCAGAATTTAAAGGGCCCAGAGCTCCCACAGCTGCGGGGAACCCCAAGCCTTGCCAGGCTGGGGCCGGGATTTAAAGGGCCCGGAGCTCCTGCTGCTGCGGGAAGCTCCGAGACCTTTAAATCCATCCCCAGCCCAGCTGCCAGAGCTGCGGGTGGGATTCAAAGGGCTCTGAGCTGCCTGCAGCCGCAGCTCTGAGCCCTTTAAATCCATCCCGAGCCCAGCTGCCAGAGCCGCGAGCGGGATTTAAAGGGCTCTGGGCTGCCTGCTTTGGCAGGGAGCCCAGAGCCCTTTAAATCCCCACTGCGGAAGCAGGTGCGGTCTGGCACGGTGTACTGGCTCTTGCCGGTATGCCGTACCGGCTTACTTTCACCTCTGCGGGGGGGGGGGGTCACACTCAGTGGCTTGCTGTGTGAAAGGGGTCGCCAGTACAATAGTTTGAGAAACACTGCTTTAGCCCTTTCGCATGGGGCCAGAGAGAAACAGAGGTCTCCCTTCTTGGGATCTCAGCACACACTGAGCTCAGCTAGGCCAGGTCCACTCTCCTCCACTGCCTTCCTGTTTCTTCTTTTATACCCCTTAGCTGATGCTAATTGGTTCATCAGCCCCCCAGCCTGATCGACTAATTAGCTGCATATCCCCAACCAGCCTGCTCCAGGGGAACCGATTGGTTCCTTGCTGACCAGAGAGCTGGCTCCCCTGTTAGGGCATATGATGGTGCTGGAAGCTAACAAGCAGATTCTAAGGACACTCTTGTTAATAAGGAGATAAGGATTCCTTTCTGGAGACACACTGAGATCTGTCCCACATTCATCACATCTCACTGACACTGAATAAATCAATTAACACTGTGGTTCTTGTCTCCTGGATGGATGGAGGGGGCGCTTGATTTGCTCAGAGGCCACAGCCCTTTGGCATTTTCCATGACAATGATCTAGCTCTCAACTGCACACACCCTGCTGCGACTTTCCATTGCAGTGAAAGTTAGTTTAACCCTGGTCCATTCAGCAACATTGCAGGTGTATTCTACTTGATTATTTCTGGTATCGTCAGCACCATTCAAGGGCAGTCAATTATTAGCCTGTGGTACAGGGGGCAGAGCACTGAACAGGGAACAGGAGGGTCTGGTTCAGACACTGACCTGCCTTGCAATCTCCTGTAACTCACTTCACCTCTGTGCCTCAATTTCCCCATCTTAAAACGAGGTTAATTATACTCACCTTCTTTTGTAAATTGCTTTGAGGCCTATAGATTAAATACTATATGAGAGCCGAAGAATGAAACATTGTATCACTCACTAAAATTATTTTAAAACTAGCATTTATCAGTCAATATCACAAAGGAAAATAAAACGAGCAATTTCTATTGCAACAATTAAAAAGCAACTCCATAGCAATTTTACTTTGAATTATGACCATGAGAGGGTCTATCAGGCCATCCTGCCCTCTGCTGGAGGCCCTAGTGCCCTGACACCCTATGCTCAGAGAAAACCTACTCAGACCAGATTGCCAGCAAGACAGTCCTCCAGGGGCATAGAAGGGCCTGAAGGAAACACTGACCAATCAAGAGCCAGCAGGCCAGTTAAGAAGGCTCACCTGCATCTCCCCAGGGGCAGAGCTGGGCAAGACTGGAGCAGAGAAATTCGTCAGTACTAGCACACAACCCTCAGGCTAGGTCAGGGCCTTGCCTCCAAGCACTACAAGGAAGTGTTTGCATTTGAGATTTTGTTTCTTTATGCAAAGGCTCAGACAGCCAGATCGTGAGTTGCTAGTCTCTCAACAACTGAATAACAAAATGACGCTGAGTTGATGGCATAGGCCACCCTGCTCCAAGCAGGTGGCCAAAACTTACAGAGTAAGGTGGGGATGCCTGCAGTACCATGCTTGGTCCCATAGGATGGGAATTACAGAGCAGCCCCCCCCCATTTAATAATAAAAGGGTTCCTGCTTAATTAACACAATAAAAAGCAAAATATAACACAAATAGGTTTGGGTGACGTGTCTCTTTAGTATACCAATACAGTTTATAGAACAATTGAACTCCTGCAATTGTCAGCTAGGAAGACAGATACACTGCCCACTTTACTGCAGATAATTAATTGGGACAGAACCAATGGGCTCCATTCATCTCATATACACCACACACACAATGTCCATTGATGTCAACAGGAATCCTTCCAATGAGTTGGATGGGCTTTGGATCAGATTCTAGGCCAGAAGTAACGCCGCTGAATTTGATGCAGATACACTGGGGTAAGTGAAAGCAGAATCACGCCTGGCATTTTGATGTAACTAAAATTAAAGAAATAAATACCAGGTTCAGGACATCTGGAGAGGACTTCACTCAGGATGGACTCGGTGCTTGGAATCAACAGGCCACCTAAGACAGGAAAACAAACAAGAGAGGGGGGTGAATAATTTAAAATAAAGTGACCAGCTCCTCTCTGCCAAACAACTTTCCATCGAACAATTTGTGATCAGTCCTGCCCACTTTGCAATAACACGTTAAGGATTTTTTTTTTAAATCAGGGAATCTGTTTCATAATGCGAAAAACAAAAAAAAACACAGACTTTTTTACAACAATGTAAAATACTCAGTGGCCCGTCAAAAATCTATGTTTTAAAACAAAAGTATCTATTTATTAAACTGAGCAGCCTATTTGGACTAAAAGCCAAAGCTTTCTAAAACCCTTGCTTAAATATCAAACATGTTAATATTAATAAAAGTCTGGTTAATGTATAAATGTATTTACATCTCAAGTTATGTCTATCCATACATATAATAGATTCATCTCTTGTCAAGCACCTTTATCCCACTTTTCTTGTGCCTTTGCTCCTGTGTTCTGCTGAGAGTAGAAGTGAAGGAGAAAGGCTGTTTCCATTTTATTTTTAACCTGGTGAACACCAGAAAATATCAGGAATATTGCAAGAGGAGTTGAAATAAAGATCCCAAATATCAGAGGCTTGAGTTTCATTTACAGTAAGGCCCCTCCCGTTTTTCCAGAATAGCCACAGCGGTACAAAGGAGCTGTAGTGTACCCGAGAAGGAAGGTCGGGATTCTTAACCCAAATTAATGTCTCATATTTTGTACATGCTCCCATTGCTATTTTCATGTCTCTGTAAATAGTTCTTCAGGTCATCAGTTTCTCCCTGCTGGTCTCTGATCCCCAAGGAAAGGTCCTGCATCCATCCTGGGGGCTTCTCTTATTTATCAATGGTTAGCAAGCCCAGTGTGCCAACTCATGATATTATCATGAATCTCACAATATTCAATGTGTTTCATAAATCCTCAGTGTCCAGGGGCATGTGATCAAATGGAAATCTCAGCTTCATGAAAATAAAAAAGCAAGTTTCCAAGCCTTGTGGCTGCAGAGAAAAGCTTGCAGACATGAACCCAGGGCACCTCTAAAGGCTTAGAAGCCAGAAGGCAAATAAAATAACAACCCCCCCCCAAAAAAAATACAAAAATTTATTTATTAAAAAAAATCTCATGATTTTTAGCTCCTGATTCATGATTTTTATGTGGCTGTGGTTGGCAATACTGCAAACCCTTTTGACTCATGACATGCGCCAGAGGAATCCCTGTGTGTCACTCCCCCTCTGGAAGTGCTTCTGCAAAAATGAGATGCCAGGTTTTATGAAATGTCTGGAAAAGAACACGTCTTCCCATTCATTACGGCCATCAGAGAGATTTGTCAGTGCATCTATGGAAAGAAAAGGTTATTGCACAATAAACAACATGAAACCTGTTAAAATATAGCAAATGTTTTTGAAATTGTGCAAAGAATGTTTAAAGATAAATATTTATGAGTTTTGATGAACTGCAGTACTGTGCTAATGAAATCAAGACTTAAGAAATGTGCTTCAACTGTCCTTTATCCAAGATGAATAAGACTTTAATGAAAATCTTACTATTCAAAGAGGCAATTTATATAATGTTCCGATGGCAGAGAGATTGCGCATGGTGGTGAATCGCATACAGATACGTGGAGCTTTGAGTAACCCTTTGCTCTGCTGTGCGGAAAAGTGCTAACAAAATCACATTGACTATTTCAGTTCTATTTTTCCAGTCCTAACAGCACCAGATGTACTACAATAGGGTGCATTCTTGTTCACAGTATACACGAGCAGCACCCAGTCTCAGGTTAACCCCAGTGAACAAAGGGTTACTTTTAGCTCAGTTCCCCCTTTCCCAGGTGCCCAAGGGAAGGAATATTTGTCCACTGCTTAAGACACAGATGTGGAGGAGACACAAAGGCCGTAGGACACTGGGCTGGGGAAATTCCATTACTTCTTGTCTCAGGAACCTCTCTCCTGATTGCCTGTTTTGCTTCTCTTGAATCAGTCCAACAGCTTGCAATGACAAATACAGTAACAAACTCAAGGATAGAGAGGCTAGAAGCGCTGGGAAGCTTAATTCCTTGTTGTTCCAGTAAAAGCACTTTGAGATTTGCAGATGGAAGATGCTGTAAATGCAAAACAGCATCAAGTCCAATTTCCAGACAGTTGTTCTGGTAGATTCCAGGGCCAGGACTCTTCCCTAGACACCACGAGTGTCCCACACAGTAAAAGATATTCCAGATATTCAATATAAATGTTCTTTGGGTTAAATTACACTCCCCTAGTACAAATAAAATAGATAGGAATAGGCTCCCTATGACTCTTACAATCTTATTCTAAAACACCTGCACTTCCAAAAGACTAAAACAGAAAAACTGCTCATCCCAAGAAAACACTTGTGCAGCGTCTTTTAGAAACATCGGACAACCTCATACCCTAGATCATGGGTACATTAACAGACAACCCATCCATTCTTAAAATGGTTGATAAGCTCTTCATTGCTGACCGCCCAACCTTCTGAAATGGTCAGCTAGTACGATACAAACTGCCTGGTGGAAAATTTGAACACAAATGGCTTTTGGGGATGTGGGCGGGACCTTGACAGACTGCCCATCTTCAAAATCCATTTTGCTAACAGATAGAACTTCACTAGAGTCAAACCTCCACCCAAGCAACTAAGGCAAGATTTCAGTCAGCAGCCGCTCAGGAACGGATATATTATTTAGTGGTACTTCCAAAGCGGGTTTTGACTAATAGAGTGTTTTATCCAGAAACTGGCAACTGCTGTCTTCCGCAACCCAATACTTCTTTGAAGGTCAAAGAGCCAAAAAAATCATGCTCCAAAACGTCTTTAAAAGTATGTGGAAAAACAAGGCTAGCTTTACCCTTATAAAAAAGAAATGTTGCAATATGCAATATGTGTTAAAGCATTTTAAAAGGAGGAAAGCACTATTACTGCCGTTTTATGTATGGGGAAAACTGAGGCAGAGAGAAGTAACGCTACTGGCGTAAGGTTACAAATCAGGTCAGCGACAGAGCCAAAAACAGCACCCAAATTTTTGTAATCCCAGAACAATGCTCTAACCACTGAGCCACACTGCTTCTTAGGTCACTCCCTAAACTGGAGTGATTCAGAGAGTTACAGTAGAATACTATTTTTTTTTATAATGGAGGTTGGCATAAGTACATTCCTGTGGTCCCACATTTAAATGGGGCGTCCTTGTGGCATGGGAGGCTGGCTTCTTTTCCCAGTTCTCTGAGGCTTGGTTCCAGGACATGGCAACCCAGCAGAATTTTTTGTTGTGACTAGAGTTGCAACTTTTTTGACAAGCCTTTTTTTTGTGGGGGTGTGTGTGTGGAAAAATGCAGTTTTGTCGAAGCCACCGAGTTTTGGAGACCTATAGGTTTTGGCAATGTTTTCGGTGGGAAGGTTTCTGTATTCCAAGGTGGGCTCTCCAGTCACTTCCAAAGAGAAACCCACCTGAATCGAAAACCTGACCTTTTCAAGCCAAAACTGGGTATTTCAACACAATTCAGTTCCATGAATACAATTGAAAGGTTTCGAGTTTGTTCCAATGCGGAACAAAAACAAATTTCACAACCTCAAAAGCTGCTGCAAAACTGACTACTTGTCTTCCAGCCAGCTCTAATTTTGAGTGTGGTATCAACGCATCCTGCTGTAACACTGGTATGTTGAAGACAAAGGAGCCAAAAGTGCTGCTGAGCAAATCTAGTGTTCCAGGAGTCAACTCCAGATCCTGCAATAGGGCGATGCCCCTCTCCCCACACATACACACACCTTTCTCCTGGTCCTCAATTCAAGGAGCGCAAGTGTTTTGCAAGTGTTAGGGCTAGTGGGGGGAAAAGGCCAAGTGCAGGCTACGTCAGCATCTTCTACCAGGCATCTGGTAAGAACCCAGGATGTTTTATGCTGTGCTAATATTTTTGATGGCCCCTCACACTTAAGCCAATGACTGAAAGATTTACTTTCCAGAGATGTCTAAGAAAGCTAGCCACTGAGGGGAGGAAAAATGGTCTTCTGGTTAAGTCAGTGGTCTGGGACTCAAGAGAAATGGGTTCAGTTCCCAGATCTGACTGAGTCTCCCCGTGTTCCCCTGGGCAAGTCACGTCATCGCTCTGTGCCTCAGTTTCCCCACCTGTAAACAAATGGGGATACTATGACTACTTTTCTTTCATCTTCTGTCTATCCTGCCTAATTACACAATAAGCTACAAATAACATTCTGTGGAAGAAGACAAGGCAAAGAAAGGCACTTGTCATTGTAAAGGGAGTATTCGAACAGATGTGCGAGAGCAGCAGCCAGCTTTGCTTCACACTGTACATTATTTAGCAGAGATGTGTTCATGCAGGGAAAGCGTGCACAGCCCAGAGCCTAGCTCCACCCATCAGGCACCTCTGCAATGAGGACTGCCCAGAGAATACTAAAGTGCACTTACTTGTACAAGGGAAATGTCAGAACTGCAGGGGGAGAAGGGAGATACTAAGGCGGGGGGGGGAGGGTGCCTAGGAATTTCATTACAATTGGTGACATGGGTCAACTCTTCATTTAGACGATACCAGAAGTGGTCCAAAGCTGCAACATTTGGATCAGGACCCAAAAGTTCTGCAAGATCCAGGGGTGATCAAAACTGGGTTTGGTTTGATTTCATCTCCAGTTGATTCTGCTCCATTTTAATCCCCAGGAGCAAGCTGAATCCTAGCCTAAGCAGGCTGAAATCCTATGCTCTCCAGAACTGCCATTTACACCTGGGCTCAGTCCAGTTCTTTGACGTAATATCTCTCCAGCCAGCTTTGAGTAGTGCTCAGCACCCACCATTTCCACACTGTTCTCCACAGCAGCCTGAGCGGGGGACCTCCTACCAGCACGGTGTCCTGTAGCAACTTGCCAAAGCCTTGGCTTAGTTCTGATTCAGCTGCATTGTTCCCCTCTGAAATGCTCATGGCGGGGGAGTTTACAAGGCAGTCCAAACTCACGGTTCCTTTGATGCCTGGGCAGAGTGAGACCATCCAAAGAAATGGTTACATCGGTTTCTTAACCTGTGTGTGGTGGTGACTCCCTTTGGACTAACGGAAAAAATTGCAACCTCCTTCCTTAAGCTGAGACTTCAGCCCCGTCGCCCAGAACTCATGCCCAAGCCCAAGTCCCGCCACCCAGGGCTGACGCATGTAGTTAAGCTGTGTGGGGTCCCCAGTGGTGTGGGGTCCCATGCAATTGCCCTGTTTGCCACCCCCTAACACTGGCCCTGCACTTGCGACAGGGTTGAGAAACACTGGATTACATGATACTGTGCCTGCCACTCTTGACATTCCAGAATTGTTAACAACGAAGCCTCAATGCTGCTGCATCATTCCCGCCTGCCACTGGTTTCCAAGGGCCAAAACTGCAGTTATATATATTTTTAAATAAATAAATAAGAGTATTTTGTTCCAATTTTGAGCAGGGATTTGTTTTCATGTAACCAGATCCCCATAAAACCTTTGTGCCAATGGAAAGTCCGGGTTAGGTAGGGAGATCGAGGCTAGGTTTACTTAGGAAGGAGATCCCACCACACTAGCAGTAGACACGAAAGGAGAGTTGGTTGGGAATTATTTCACTAATCGTTTTTCATCAAACGTTGATGCATCAAAACCAAAACTGTCTGCGAAACAGTGTCAGTCTCAATCTATTTCCCAACTCGAAAAAGAGTTGAGGAAAAAGTTTTGAAATTGTCAAAATGAAACAAGTTTGAAATGAAAAAATCCTATTTTCCAGTTCAAAACGACTGCTTCAAAATGTCACCTAGTTAGACTGCAACAAAGGTTTTTAAAAGGTCAAAATTCAAAACAAAGCATTTTGAAATTACCTCAGCAGGCCAGACAACTGGGAAGGTGATGTGGCCAGCTAGGGTTTGAGCCAATTAAACACATCCCAGCCGCAGCCTCTACCAGTGACTCTCCCCCAGAGTCTCTGGTAGAAATTAAAGCTGCTCTCTCCCATCAAAACCCACAGACATGCCCAGGCAGTGGTACATTACACCTCTGTCTGATTATCCTCCTGATATTCCAGGAAGCCCTTGATAGTTGTATTTCTAGCAATGGGAATCCAAGAATCAACATCACCCCTTTCTCTAACGTAAGTTTGGCATGTTTAATTCAGGAATATATGACAAAAATTACATTGCTAAGAGTATGGTCTCTGCCGAAAGCTAAAAACTAGCTGATTGGCATGGTTATTGTGAGTATTTGTATGGGAAATATTTTAATAGATATGTAAAACAGAATATTCTATGGTCCAAAACTGTTGGAGATGAAGTCACCGGAAGCAGGGGGGATCTCTGCTAATTCACTCAAGAGTGAGACCTATCAAAATCTTTCAACCAGCCCAGCCCTGGGTTTACAGTCTGGACCAGGTGCAGGCCTGAGCTTTTACAAAGACAAGAGAACCCTAAGAAATGATTCCGAATAGAGGACCCTCAGGGTTGAGCTGAAGTTAATCACTTTGATTATGAAAACAGACAAAAAGCCTGGGAATGTATAAGAGAAAAAGAAAGGGCACAAGATGTTATCCATTATGGACGAGATACTCTGCTAGTCAATGTATCATGAAAAGTGGATCCCGCATTTCGGATTGGACAAGCACCGTATGGCCTGACTGACCACTGGGTCAGAAACATATTAGCCAAGAGAGTAACTTGTTAATAAGTATCAGAGGGGTAGCCGTGTTAGTCTGGATCTGTAAAAGCAGCAGAGAATCCTGTGGCACCTTATAGACTAACAGACGTTTTGGAGCATGAGCTTTCGTGGGTGAATACCCACTTCGTCAGATGCATGTCACATCTGACGAAGTGAGTATTCACCCACGAAACCTCATGCTCCAAAACGTCTGTTAGTCTATAAGGTGCCACAGGATTCTCTGCTGCTTTTGTTAGTAAGTATAGGCTATAGATTGAGTTTTATGTTTGGTTTTTTTTACCTGTAACCTTCTATTTCGTGCCCCTTTTACTGGCTTTTATTTTAATCTTTTTCTCAAGGTTTGTTAAACAAACTTAAATTTGGTTTTCCTGTAAGCTTGTCTGAGTGCCTTGTGTTGAACTCAGGTGAAGCGAGTAAACTGGACACACTGCTTCCACAGAAGCCGCATGTTACGGGTGTCCAGAAGACAAGGGACTGGGCACTCGACTGTAATGAGATGGGGTCTACATAGGGAAAGAGCAGAGCATGTGCAGCTGGGAGTGGAGAGCTTGTGTTGCCTTCAGCTGGTCGCTTTCCAAGAATCTCCTCCAATGGGCACAGACTAGACTCCCTCAGGCAACAAGGAGGTGGGATCGACTCCCCTCAGACACCTGAGGTAAACCTGAAAAGTGTCAAAGAGGCTGGTACTGGAAACCCCATCTGTCACCCCCAATAGGTGAACCTCTGAAAGCAGCACTGTGACAAAAACAATAAACCTATTTGTATGCATGCCTGCCAGCTCCGTCAAACACCCTCTTTTATGCCTAAAGACATAATTAGACAGTGAGAGTACAGACCAGACCTGTTATGCAGCGTACAAAGACCAAAGCACAGGGACAAAACCCTCCATCCTTACTCAGTGATTATCCCTCCTTAGTCAAACTTCCACTGACATCATGATTCCACTGACTGCCCATTCAGCCTGTGAGGCAGAGGAGATTTACACTTACCCCATCTACCACCTGTCATCGGAGCATATCAGGGCAAGTTTTTATGCCTAAAGGCATAAAAGTAGGCACCGAACTGACAAAAAAACATTGTTTTTTTCACATACCTGCTCCAACTTTGTTTCTAAAGTTTTCACCTTAGTGCTTCGTGTGGCATCAGAATATGACAAAGAAAACATTTATCCAACCAGTGCTCACCTGCTACAATATATCTGATGGACAAAAAACTCCCAGATGAGAACACCACTCAACAGCCCTGCAGAGATCTCTGCCTGTTTGAAAGTAGATCATTAAGCAGTTAAAACTGATTTCCTGTGTTTTGCAGGGACTTTTCTACTTTTCCCATTTGCATCAATTTTGTCTACATTTTTGTTTTTATTGCACATTTCACCCCACCTCCCCTGCCCAATATCCTTTCCAGAGATCTAATCTCCCTGTATTAACTAATTATCTCAAAAGTCAAACAAAGAGCATTTCTAGGCTTCACCACTGCATGTGGAGGGTGCATCGCTTTAAATTAACAACTTGAAATTAACAAGCTAGTAAAACTTGGAATGACCTGGCCTTACAGAAAACAATGATCTGCTTTTCTTCTTTGTTGTTACTAGCATGGTAAAGGAGTAGCAAACAGAGAGACATTTAAGTATCAAATGTTCCACATTTCAATTCTCATGTCTAAGAAAAAACTCCTTTCCTAAAAGGGCGCTTTTTGGAGCCAGGTTTTTACTGAATGGTGAACAGCATAATTACGTGTTAACTAGGCTGCCCAAAATAGCTCAGTCTTCATACAAACTCCTGCACCTTTTGCTGCAGAAAAGCCTTTGTAAAGAGTATCAGGGAAAGGGAGAAAGTCTATTAAAGTCCCATTTCAACAGAATAATTTTGTGACTTCTCAGCTGCAGAGTCCATTAAAATGATATTCTGATACTTCCATCTCACTGTCGAGATTACATTCCTAGGTCATTATGGAAAGTGGATGCTAATACATTACAATTGGACCTTAATCTTATCAAATTTGGTCTGCATGTTTCTTTCATGCTCTCTAATGTAAAGCAAGCCTCCCTCCAGCCGAATGAACGCAAGCCATTTAGACTCTGGATAAACTGCAGCTGTACAATGTATATTGTAATGCGGCGGTTGCCTCACACCGGGAAGAGGAAGGGTTAAAGCATGCCAGAGGGAGCCAATCGGGAGGTGGCTTGTTGCAGCAGCCAATCAGGGCCAGCAGGGGCCATATATAAAGGGCCGTTCAACAGAACAGAAGGCAGTCTCCCGCTGGCCTGCTAGGGAGAAGGACTGGCTGCCTAGGAGCACCACGACTAGAGCAGTGCTGGGTAGCAGAGCAGAAGGAGCTTCCAACTGACCGCTGCCAGACTGAGGCCCTGGAGGGAGGGCAAATAAGATGCTAGGGCTGCCTCCATTTGCCCTGAGGGAAGTGGCGAACACAGACTGCAGTTTGCCCCTGGAGCAAGGGACTAAACTGGTGACTGCAGCAGGCCGCTGAGGCAAGTGGCTGGACTATAGACTGCCAGTTCCCCCGAAAGGGAGGAAGACAGTGGAGCAGACCAGGACTGTGCTCAGAAGAGGACGCCGCGGTCCAGGGAGCGACGCGGGTCCGAGAGCAGTGGAGACAGCAAAGCGGGAGTAACGGCAAGTGAGACACCACTGGAGGAGGGCGCCCTGAAGAAGGACTTAAGCTAATTCCAGAGTGGCCAGCAGGAGGCGCCATGGCTACACCAAAAGAATGTTTGAGTGGTAAAGTCTCACCATTGCCTGTGCTCTACAGAGTCGCACCCTTAGGGCCAGAATAGATTTTCTCCTGAACGTTATAGGTTCAAGTTATATTATTGTGCCCTGTCATAAACAGACAGCTAAGGGTTAATGTCTCTTTCACCTGGAAAGGGTTAACAAACAACACCTGACCAGACGACCAATCAGGAAACAAGATACTTTCAACTCTCAAAGGGAGGGAAGCCTTTGTTTGTGGTTTTGGGGTTTGGCTTTGTTCTCTCGGGGTCCTGGACAGGACTAGAAATGAAACCAGGTCTCTGCCAATCTCCCTGCTACAGTCTCTTATCTATTCAGAATAGTGAGT
>NC_133787.1:37963326-38036702 GCF_003597395.2 Chelonoidis abingdonii | reverse complement strand
GGCCGCTGAGGCAAGTGGCTGGACTATAGAACTGCCAGTTCCCCACCGAGCAAAGGGAGGAAGACAGTAGAGACAAGACCAGAGACTGTGGTAGCTCAGGAAAGAGGTCGCCGTGTGCGGGTCCCAGGGAAGTGACGCGGTGACGAGAGCAGTGGAGACAGGCAACAAGCGGTGCAGTAACGAGCGACAGTGTGAGACAATCGCATGGAGGACGGGCGCCCTGAGAAGGACTTAAGCTAATTCGCACTGAGATGGACGCAGCAGCAGGCGCAGGAGCGCTAACAAGCTAGCACCACAAAAAGATGTTTTGAGTGGTAACAAGTCTCACCAATGCCTTAGGCTCTAACTAGAGTCGACCCTTCTCAGGGCCCAGTAACTAAGACTTTTGCTCCTCGAACTAACTGGCAAGAGTTAATCAACTTACTTTGAATGTATTAATCACGGTAAGTACTAATTATGCCAGGCCATACATGAGAGCTGTCAGTCCACTATTCAGCCTGAGAGGGTTAAAAACAACCTGACCAGAACGAGACCAAGCGCAGAGGTGAAAGCAAGAATACTTTAACTGCTCGAAAGGGAGGGACAGCTCATTGTGAGTGTTTTGGGTTTGGCTTGTGTTCTCGTCGGGGTCACTCGGACGAGACTAGAAGAAACCAGGGTCTCTGCCAAGCGTCCCTGCTGACAGTCTCTTATCTATTCAAATAGTGAGTGAGTAAAAGGTTTTGTTTGTATTTACTCTATTTGCACAGTGTGATCCTGGCTGGTTAACTTTTATATGTGGAGTTGCTGGGAATACTTTTTGATTGTGAATGGTGTACTGGGGGGAAAAGTTCTTCTAGTGGTGTTAATATTTAACAGTCTTGAAAAGTTACTGAGAGAGATTCTTTAGTTTTCCGTTCATTTAATAAAAGATTCTTTTTAGAGAACCTGATTTGATCTTTTTCTTGTTTCCCTATTTAAATCCCAGAGGACTGGGATAACGCACGCAGACTGGGGGGAGACAGGGAGGGGGAGACATAGAAGTCGTCTCTCTGTTTTCCCTTGATCTTTGTGCCTCTTATGGAAGGAGAGGGACCAGGCGTCTCTGTATATATGATTTAAAGAGGTTGGATAAGTACTCTCAGATAGCCCAGGGACGTGAAAGTCTGGGAGGGGAAAGAAGGGGGAATGGTTAATTTCTCGGCTGATTTAAGAATCCAAGGAGTTTGGGTTCTTGGGGTCCCCAGGGAAGGTTGGGGAGATCAGAGTGTACCAGGCACTGGAATTCCTGGTTGGTGGCAGTGCTATCAGATCTAAGCTGGTAAGTAAGCTTAGAGGTTTCATGCAGGTACCCAAATTTTGGACGCTAAGGTTCAGATTTGGGAATCATACCTTACGACATGCCCACTTTATGGATGGGGAAACTGAAGCACAGACTGGGAAAACAATTTACTTTCATGGTCAATGGCAGAATGAGGAACAGGACTGAGGGGTGAGATCCTGGCCCCACTGACACCAGTGGGAGTTTTGCTGTTCATTTCCACAGAGGCAGAATTTCACTTGAGCTCTCTGAGTACCCAGCCCTGAGCATCAGCTCTGAGACCATCCTTCCTCCCTGGGCACCATCCTCAAAGATGGGGATTTTGTTTTTTCTAGCGAGTCCGAGTTGAAGGCCCAATCACCTAGTCTGACCTCCTGCATATCACCAGTCACAACCTGCATCCAGCGCCCGCACACTAAACCCAGCAATGGAAACAAGACCAAAGTAAATGAAAGCCAGCCTGGAAGTGAATGCTGTTCTGAAGGAAGCACATGCCCTCTAGTTATCATATTGGCATAGGCTTAGTGAAAAATTCATATAAGAACTGCCATACTGGGTCAGACCAAAGGTCCATTTAGCCCAGTATCCTGTCTTCCAGCAGTGGCCAGTGCCAGGTGCCTCAGAGGGAATGAACAGAACAGGTAATCATCAAGTGATCCATCCCCTGTCACCCATTCCCAGCTTCTGGCAAACAGAGGCAAACACCATTACAGAGGCTGCTGCTAGGGATACCATAACACATTGAAGAAGGCCCAATTTTCTTATACTCAGACAAACTTTAGAGAAAAGGAACTTGAGACATGATACCAGAGGCAGCTTGAATGTGTGCACCGTGTGAGGTAGCTAGGGAGAGCTTTGCCAGGGTTTCCTATGAACAAACAATTGCTTCCACTTATGTCTTAGAGCTGTGCTAGCGTATTGTACTTTCAAAAGCAAACACTGAAGGAATGGGAAATAACCAGATTAGGTGCCTTTAATTAAACATGACTTTGATGGATTAAAATTGACATCAGCTACTTTCCAGAAAGCCATAAGGAAGGTTTGCAAAGATGCCCTAGGGCCAACAGAGGAACCTTAAACAGAATGAACTTTGGAGCAGGTTTTCAAAGGTATTTAGGTGCCTAAAGAAGCAGATAGAAGACGGTTAGAATATTCAGAAGTGCCTAACTCCCATGGGAAGCGCATATTCCAGTTAGGTGCGTGGCTTCCACTTTGGTGTGTGGTTGTATTGTCTGAAAATTAAGGATCCCTATAAGAATGTACAACTGTAAAAGGTCAGCCTAGAGGACTGTTACCACATCGAGAGGGACAGCCTGAAAGAATTTGTTAAACTATTCATTTAGAACTGATCGAGGGGTTTCACTTCAGTACAGTCAGAAATGAGGGCAGCTACAAGAACCGGCATGGAAGCTGCGGGCATGCTAATAAAGGTAAAAAAAGAGTGAATTAATAAAATACTTAGCTCTTACGGGAGCTGCGCCAAACCCCATTAAAAATTAATGGGAGCCTTTCCATTCACTTGGATGGGGTTTGGATCAGGCCCATCGATCACTTTTCAGCCCTAGATCTCACAGATTTTACAAGAAGAGAGAAGGTCATTTCAGTCCCACTTTGGAGATGGGGAAACTGAGGCACAGACAGCTGAAGTGACCTGTCCAAGGTCACACACCAGCTCATTGACAGAACTGGGAAGAGAACTCAGACTTCCCCCAGTCCAGTGCCTGATCTCATGGATCATGCTGTCATCCAACCACAAGAGAGAGAGTGGGAAAGTCAACCAAGTTTCACACGTGACCCAGATAGTGCGTTTTGTTCAATATCCACCTGTCTTCACTAGGAACAACAGTGGGTTTGGGGGTATTTTTGTTTTGGTTTATTGCTATACAAAGTGGACAGCTGTTAGTGAAAGAAAGCGGACCCTCTCCAGAGCGACAGTGAAGAAGCAGAAGGTAAGTGTGGTACATAGCAGAGACATTACGTAATTATTGAAGTTTAAAAAAGCTGTTGTCCTAAATGAGATTTACAGGGACACAAGATCGGGAAAACAAAAGGAGGAGAGATATCGGCATCTGGCAATGATAAAACTTAGAGGCTCACCAAGTCCACCTGCCAACATTTGAAAGCTAAAGAGAGACATGTAGGGAGAAAAATACGGACACACCTTTAAACCACATCAGAACACTAGGACTGGGAGAGTTTCTTGCAGGGACAGAGTGGAAAAATGATCACCATTTTGCTAATAAAGTAAGGAATATTCCTCTGAAATAGGGTCACAGTTGGCTATATGATGAGATTTCACAGCCCCAGGGCCAAAGGATTAGCACTAAATAATGCTTTCAGACAATAGCTAGTGGAGATTGGAAAGGTTTAGCAAATCTAAAGGTTACTCAATTTGGATGCGATAACCTGGGAAGTGTTGAGCAAGATAGCGTTCCTTAAACAAACAGAAGATCAAAAACCACCGCATACACCAGTTAGCTAAATAGCAGACAAGGGTATGGGCTAAACACAGGAGTGGGAGCCAGGATTTATAGATGTCAAATCTCACTCTCAGAAGGACTCTTCACATGGCCTTCAGTAGATCATTTGCCCTTTTGCCTTAGCTGCCCCATAGAGCACATCCGTAAAACAGGGGGTAATAAATACCCCCATAGCCTTCAATAATTTGCTAGGCTCAGAGGTATTTTTTACTGCATATGTACACAGTCAGGGGTTCTGTGGGCTGTTAAACAACTGACATGCTACACCCCAGAGCGGGCTGCAGTGTTCTCTGTAAACGTCTTTGGTGTAGAAAAGGTGGGTTACGTAGCTGGGAATATGTGCAAATTTCCATGCTGCAAGTTAATGTAAGAAGTGCCAGGCCACAAAATAGATGGTAAATTTGCTTTTTGAGCTAGGAGTTAGCCCCCAGGTGGCTTGAACAGGTGGTCAGCCTACTGGCACCAAGACAAGACATCCCAGAAGGCCCATTCAGCCCAGTTGTGTCTCATTTACATACGCTAGGGAATTATTAACTAAGAAACGAGATCATAGTCTCAGTGGCACCAGCATGCCAGCTCACACAGAATCCCTTCCCTCCAGAGCAGCACACAGCCCAGCTCTTGCAATCAGTCAAGCACACCACCAAGAGGAGAAGGCCAGGCATCGCTCTCTCATCTGTGCTCTTAACTGACCTCAGCAGATTCCCTCACTGACTAGTTCACCCAGGGAGAGGCAACTTGCTCCCATTGCTAGGAGCTGACACAGCAGTCCCCTGGAGGGGAGCAGTCCCCTGGAGGGGAGCAGGAGGAAGGGTTTTAAACCCCCTTAGAGACATTCTCCATCACATAGCTTAGTCTTCAATTACTGCAGACAACACCCCTGATTTTTCTTTAAAAGCCTTAGCACCTGGTTTTCAGACATTCTGAGCATGCACAATTTCCATTGAGAGAGATTCCCTGTGCAGCCCTATATTCTGCTCTAGCAATACATGGGGATCAAGAAGATGCCTCTAGGGACTGGAGGGAGTTTCTGTTGGTGCAGACACTGCGTGGGCATGGAGTACATGCTGCTACCGAGGTTTCAGGCTGTGATGCAGCCTCCAGCCAGCCCTCAGGAGGGTGCCATAAATTGGACCAACACTGAGCAGTGGGTCAATTTATGCCACAGATTGCACTGGCCCCTGGAGCAGGCCAGATTCAGACAGCACAAAAACACATCTGGTCTTCCTCCCCTGGCTGCATCACTCAAAATCAGGTCCTTAATATTTGAAGGTACGTTACAGATCAGACAGGAAAAGACTTCATCATAATATCCAGGAGCCCACAGCAAAATATCATTAATCTGGAGTTAAGGGGGTGGGAGAGGGGTTGAATCAAAGGCTGCTCTATATAATACAATAACATTTTTACTTTGGGTTGCATGCTTGACATCCCAAGGCACCATATGAAACAAGCAAGGCCTAGCACAGAGTGTAGATGTCATGTATAGTGCATGAAGCCTCAAGGATAAGTCCAACAGCACATTTATGAAGAAATGCATTATGCTGCTGCTGCTCTGCAGATTAAAGGGACAATAAGAGCCTTGTGAAAGACATTCTGTTTTTAACACAGCAGAGTCAGGACCTCAGATCTAAATGTCAGGTCTCTGGGCCTGAACTTGTCAATAGTTTTGGTTCTAGAACAGAGCCAAAACCATAAAAAAGGGCTGTACTTTATCAAATTCAGCCAGAAATCTCAAGAGAAGACCTGAGCCCTCGATATTTCCATCCTTCAAGCTGGTAGAAAAGGGAAGTGCCCATTTAAGAACAGCCAGACTGGGTCAGAGCAATGGTCTGTCTAGCCCAGTATCATGTCTTCCGACCATAGCCAATGCCAGGTGCCACATAAGGAATGAACAGAATAGGTAATTGTCAAGTGATCCATCCCCCGTTGCCCACTCCCAGCTTCTGGCAAAAGTCGTGCAAAAATTTATGAACTAAGCTTGTTGTCAGATCTAGTCTCCAGCCTACTGCTACTCTGGACCCCTGACATGAATAAACAGCACAGAGTCCAATCCAACTCTCATTGAAAGCAATGGAAAGACTTGGATTGGGACCTTAGTCTGTAGTTGAGGACCACTCCTTTTGATATACTGTACCTTGCACCTTCTGAGTTTCTCTTCCCTTGTTCTCCATTGCTAAGGTTACTGGGTGCGAAAGCATCTTCTTTATTTTCTATCTGACTATCTTCTCATCGTGTTTATCTCTCACCTGAAGATGTGATTCTCTGGTGTGTGGTGTTACTGTATATCCATTTCCCCGAGCAAACACTTCTGAGACAAGGTATCCCCATCATGGGACATAATGACCTGATAAGCTCCTATGGATTCCAAGCCTGTAGTCTTCCCTTGAGCTGAGTGGCTACTGAAGTTAAGATAGGACCCATAATAAAGAAAGTTGCTCTTTCCATGGAAGTGTCTACAGCTGAATTGCCTCTAAAGAAAACGTCTTTAAAATTCTTCATGAAGCATCAGCAGCTTTCCTTTATTTTTTAAAACAGTAAAAGACACACAAGGTCACATGTAGATTTGAAACCAGTGACCTTTAAAAAGAGCTACTGGTGGTTTAGAACCAGCAACCCATCTGCCCAACACAACACCCCAGCGCTCTGCTCTCGGCACTGCCTCCCTCCCATTGAATATCTATTCAAATTCAAAGTCCTCATCTTCAAAGACTTTTATGAGACTGGCCCTAGTAAGCTACAGGCCACCCCACTGTGTGCAATTATTACCCCTCCACCCCAAGACATCTGTATTCCACAGGGACTGCGTTCAAGAGTGAGGCTCATGTGTACACAATATGGAGTTTTCTCATCAACTGGCCCGGAAATTTGAAACTCACACCTAGAAGAGATCAAGATGCATGCAGATCTCAGCAATGCTGTAAGGAAATGTAAAATCCATTTCCTCAATCCAGCCTGCCCACAGTGATGCCAACAAAGGAATCAAAGAGTAGGGCTGGGCGAAAGTTTTTGCCGAAATTGTTTTTTTGATGAAAAACTGGGTTTTCAGCAAAACGAAATTCTTCATGAAAAGCATTTGCTTTCTGGTTTTTGTTTTTTAAAAAAAAAGCTTGAAACCCCCAAAAATTCAATTTTCAGCCAAAAAAAAATATTTCAACCAAAAATCAAGATATTTGTATTTTATATGCTGCCACAGTGGCTCGTGAGAACTATAGTTCAGTTGTCCCCAATCTTTTTTATGGGCTCCACAGCCGGACTACATCTCCCATGATGCACCATTAACAGGGACTCCCATGCTGCACAGCCTTCCTTCACCAATATGGGAGACCTAGGTGCATTATGAGAGCTATAGTCCAGCCACTGAGCCCAGCCACAGAAGAAAATGGGAGCAAGAAGCATCCGGACAACAAGTCCTATAACACACAGTAGTTGCATTTCTGAATTGAAATATTTCACTTTTTGATTTTTCGCTAGGTCAAAATTTTCCAACCAGCTCTAGAAAAGAGAGATGTAGACCTTATGCATGCACCCACATGCAATGGTGTAACACCACAGGACCTGCCAGACAGCTCCCATTTTTAATCAATAAAAAGACTGACACCATTCACCCTCTCCCAAGGAAGGCCATACTAATGACTCGTAAAATTAACTGGCCTCGTTCTGCAGCTGGAACGCAGCCTTCTGCTGCAAAACTACTTAGTATAGCTTCTTCACCAGTTGTTGCTTCACATATCCACACCGCACGTCAACTGCAGATGCACAGAGGTGCCTCTCCCCACCTCACTCCACTTTCTGGGCAACAAGCAGTTTAATCTCTTATCAGCTGTAAAATCCTTTATGATCAGCAGCTGTTAAGAACATTTCCGCTGCAGCTGAGTCATGTTCCTTTTCTGCCAAACTACCGAAGAGAAAAAGAACAGTTTCTCCCTTGCTTCCTGGGCTTCTCAGATCCATTAAGTAGAAAAATAACAGCCTAGGTTTTCTGGTCCATCCAAGCTATGATCATCAGTATTGTAACCAAGTCCCTTGATGTTGACGTAGTGTAGATAGAGGTGGGAAGCTTAAACACACTTTATAATTTTGTCCTTTCCTTGCTGTCTTGGTCTATCTTAACCCTGCCCCAAACACAATCAATTCCTTTGTGTTAGTGGCACCCCTGAAAGTCATTAATACAAGCAGGGACTCACCAGAACCAGCGTCCCACTGGAGTCATATCACCTTCATCAAGGGGATTATACTGTCTTGCTAACAAAGAGGCAGCCTTTGTAACCTTACCTACTACATTTGAAATGAACTTCTTAACCAAACGGGTAGGCCAATCAGAGGGCACTGAATGGGTTGCTTTTCTAATGCATTCAAGAAACTGAGAAGAGTGCAAGTTATTGCCCTTACATTTAACACATCTGCAAGGCGTCATCTTAAATCTTTATTACAATAAAGTTATTAACAAGCTCATTTTGTTATCACCTTTGCTACACTGTTTCTCTCGGACTCTGAAAACCCACATCAATGATTTGGGCATGTGCAGGGAATACAGGGTGCAGAGCCTAGAACCTCACACCAAAAAACGTTTTAAAATGCAGAAGACAACAGCTCTTCTTCAATCCTATATGCACAGTTTGACTTATGACGTGCAATTCCTATGGAGAAACCTTTCATGGCATATTAATGGTGTCAAGTCTGCCTTTGGAGGAGCAGCAAAAATTACAACTGCCAAGATTCCTACTTCCCCAACAAAAAGTGGTCCAGTGGAAACCAGCTGTGACACCCCTTGCGAAAACACTCTATAAGAATGTTGGAGGGCCCTTAGGAAACAGGATAGTGCTATTCTGGTATTTGCAGTATATGTTTTTCCAAGAGTAAAGCCCATTTTCACAGGGTAATAAATAAGCTATAATAAAAAGTAATTCTCAGCACAAATCTCTGCCCAATAGTAAATTTTCAAAACACTTTTTTTTTTAAATATCCGTGTTTCTATAATTCCGTCACCAACACATACACAGTCAAACATTTCCTCCGGTTGCATCTCTGAAGTTTTGTTTTGCACCTGTCTAGTTATCCAGACCTGTCCTGATGGTAAGTGAATTTTTGCAGGCTTTCTATCTACGATGGAAACCTGAATATTTCTTATAAAAAGAAAGGGGCACATCACCAGTATTTATGTCCAAATTTAATCAAAACAGCTACAATATAAATGGAATAAAATCAGCTCCTATGAATGTGTCATGCCTGAATTTTAATGTGCAATCGATACCTCTTCAAGCTAGCATTCCCCAAAGAGACAGAAGAGAAAACCCCAAGAGTGTGTTCGGTAATAACAGCCCACAAATGAATCCAGAGCAGGGCAGAGAACTAATAATACACTCAGACCCAACAGACTGGACTGAAAACTACCAGAATATGGAGAAATAAAGCAACAGGCCTTGCTAGCACAGCTGTTATCATGCCGTTAAACCTTGCACAGTATTTACATACCAGAGATGGGTGTGCGATGCACAGGCATTAATTGAAATTTTCTAGCAAGCTGGGTCGAAGCCTTTAGGAGAAGATTTGTTTCAAAAGCATCTAAGAGAGTTAGGAGCACAAGTCTCACTGAAAGTCAATGGAAATTGTGCTCCTAACTCTCAGAGGCTTTTGGAAACCTCACCTTTAAGAACAAATATTGAACTCCCTCTGCACGCAGGAATCCAATTCTTCTTTCCTTCTGCCTGCATAGAATGCAAGAAGCGGTTCCCAACTGGGCCTCTATTCCAGCACAGGTTAGTATTTCATTTGTACAGGAGCTTTCTAATGCAGTGATCTTTTGAGTGCTGCGAGATAATTAATCTCTCACATTTAGTGTTGTCTCATTCCAAGAAGCAGACAGAGCTGCCCATGTCTTTCTCCTCTGAAGTGGGAATCCTTCATGTTGCATTTATTTTAAGGCACGATTTTAAAGCATCTCTCTCTTATGAAGGAATTTGTTGCACGTTTTATTGAGACATTGAGGTGCTGATGTCCAGTCCTGCACATTGGTTGCTCGACCTTGCGGCCTTCTCCACCCACATTTTGCAGGTCTAAGTGGTCTGGATAAGAATTCCAACTTCAGAGTGTTTATCCCAATAGAACTGAATCTTTTGTCCATTCCTGACACGCATCATCCTCTGCACATGATTAGATCCTCTGATGGAGGAACAGATGCACTCCAATCCTTAAGCATGCACAAGGGTTGTACTGGGCAGATCAGAAGTTTGTACAGAAATCAGCCACTTCCCAAGTAGTGAGGGAATTGCAACAGGATGATGATGGGTAATAGATCAGGGCAGAGCAAAGGTGGCCAAAGCATAGTAAATGGAGGAAGGCAGCTAATAATAGGATCTCCAAGGGCTGTACAAACATTAATGAACCCTGACAGCACCTCTGTGATTGAGGCAAATATTAGCCAGGCTTTACAGCTTGGGAAAACTGAGGCAGAGAGATTAAGAGACTAGCCCAAGATCACACAAATCAGTGGCAGGACAGGAGACAGAATCCAATATTCTTGACTCGCTGACCCATGCTCTGATCACAAAATCACACAGTCCTTAGGGCAGTTGTGAAAGCAATTATATACATATATATTCCACTGTAGAGTTACCTAAAGTGCAGAGGAGAGATGGTATCACTAGGACTGGTGAAGAGAAGGCAAGGAGTGATGGTAGCAGCCCAGCGCAGCCCAGCTATAACAAGGGGAAAAATCCCACCCCAGCCATCAGTTTCTCTTATTTTTGGCCAGCCCCTTCCATCCATAGACCATTTAAAACGCCCCTTCTCCATGCAACTGAGGGTATGTCTACACTGCAGCATAAGTCCAGACTCAGGTTCAGGCCCAAACTCCCCTTCCATTGCCAGTGACATAAGGATGAACGGCTCTTCGCACTAAGCAATTTGGTTATTTTCCAATGTGTAACAAATTAAGTTAAAATGCAGCAGCAGCAGTCTGTGACAGGACGTGTGAAACGCCATGTGGCAGAGAGAGGAATGTAGACCAGAGAGGAAGGGGGCAGAGGCAGCTGTAATCCACTCAGGCTTCACCAGGGCCAGCCAGTGCCATAGAGAACCCAGCCAGCTGGGCAGACGTTTGCCAGGAATCATTTTCCTGTCTAGGTTTGTGAGCAGTGAAACCCATAAAGCAAGAGTTCTAATTAGCAGCATTAAAAAACAACCTGATTTGCCATTCAGCCTCCACCACCTGAAGGTGGATGATAAGAGCACATCTGCTAAAGCCCCACGGCTGCAAAATACAAACGAGAGGTGCCTTACAAGTGAAATAGATATAACAGATAGCTGGGGTGGGGGTTAATCACTTTTGCAATCCTCAGGCACAGTGCATCTGAGATTATCAATGAGAGGAAGAGTAGGTCCCTGGAGACAATCAATGGTAGGCAGTTATGTACTCGTATGGAAGACAAGAAGCAGTGATGGTACTGACACACCTCCTGGGACAACAGAGAGGCAGCTAATGCACCACTTACCTGCCATCTAGGTAGAATTTATTTATTTTTTTGAGTAGTGAAGGGACATTTTGAAATATAATGCAAAGGACAGGATCTGCACTGGTGAGTTTCTCTTCTCAAATGGTCAATCTACAGGGATGTGTATTTGGAACACGCCCCAAAAATTAGCAAGGGTCAGAATGATGGGTCCAGCATCTCCTTCTGGAGCAACGGGCAGAGGGTGTCCTACAGTTTCTTCCAAGTGAAATCCACCCCTGTGCAGAGGGCCAGTTCAAGGTTTACATTCCAATTCAGTCCCATTTAAGTCATGTGCTGGCTCTCTGCATAGGGGTGAATTGAATCCTCTGCTAATTACAGCCCTCTTCAATGTCCCCAGATTTAGAAGAGATGCATGAAGTCTCCATCCATAAAGAGAAAAAGAACCTGGGTCGAGATCCTGAAAAGGTATTTATGAGCTGAACTCTGGTACTCTCTGGGGTCTCCCTGTGCTCCAGAACTCAGAGCACTAGCAGAGTCTTTCCTCTGATTTGCACTTCAAATTGCTGCTTGGATGAGACAGGCTTCACAGTCTTTCATCTTGCTTTTCCCCGGTAGGAGAAAATGAAGCCACTGTGCTTAGCAACATCACCCAAACTAAAGTCTACTTTTTTTCCAGTTTAGTTTCATTTTTAGGCATTAATTTCCTTTTTCAAGGCAGCAGAAATGTTTAAAAAGTTATTCATCATCATCATCAATGATCCCTCAATTCGAGGATGATCTCTACCATGGATTTACATATGGGTCCTGAGATGACTCAGGAATCTGATCCTGGCACCACAGATCTGCCCGCAGTAGGTACAGACCTTTTGTGGTGGGCCAGCTGCTTGCTGAGAGAAGTTCTTTCTTTTTCTTTCCTTCTCTCTATCTCTTTTCAGCTTCAAGGGCAAGGCACTGCCTGGCGGCGGATGTGGTGCCACTGGGGCTGGACAGTGGTTTGCTCCTCCCAGCTTGTGATGCTCACATCAGTTTTCTTGAGATACTCTTTCAGTATGTCTTTGTAGCATTTCCTCTGACCACCACGGATCTGTGACCATGGGTGAGCTGAGAGTAGAGGACTTGTTTTGGGAGATGAGTCTGGCATCCACCCACAATGTCCAGCCCAGTGGAGTTGGTGCACAAGGATCGTTGCTTCAATGCTGGTGACATTGGGTTCAGTGAGAATGCTGATGTTAGTGCAACGATCTTCCCACTTGATGAGAACGATCTTCTGGAGGCATCGTTGGTCGTACCTCTCCAGAGGTATGAGGTGCTGGCAATAGGTCACCCAGGTTTCGCATCCATAGAGGAGCATAGGAATAACAACTGTCCTATAGACCTGGATCTGGGTGTCCCGCCGTACATCACAGTCTGTGAAAACACGTCGGGGCAAATTCCCAAAGGAAGCACTTGTGCACTGGATCTGGCGCTGGATTTCACTGTCGATTTTTGCTCCAACCCTGTTCTCCATCTATTTAGCAGTCATTTTGGTCCTCATTAAAGATTGCCTCCCCAGTGAAGTTGATATTCAATACAGACTGGATAGGGGGCTTTTTAATCTTTGCTAGATTAAAATTAAGATTTAAGTCTCTGCTGGAAGTCTAAAGTCCTCAGGGCATCCATTACTGATCTTCAGCATGCTGATGATGGGGCCATGCTTGCACACATGGAGAATGACCTTCAGTCCACATTGGATATTTTGGCACAAGTTTATCGAAGCCTCAGACTCTCACTCAATATTGAGAAGACTAAAGTGCTCCATCAACCTGCTTCAGGTCTTGCACATGACCCGCCACAAGTCACCATCAAGGGACAGACTTTGGAGAGAGTCGAGCACTCGTGCTACCTCGGTGGCCAACTTTCTAAAAAGCTATTATATTCCTTTAACAGACCAATTCTCACCTCTTGCACACTGGTGTAAATGAGGAGTAACTCCACTGAAATCAAAGGATGTGTAAACTGGTGTAAAACCACTGCAGGATCAGATTCAGGCCTCCAACTACAGCACACAACACTCCTTTCTTATCACTGGCTCAGTGCTATTTCTATAATCTAAAGGCATAACCAGCTGCACAATGTGTCACAGGATCAGCCATAAAAGAATTAACCAGTATGAATATAAAGCCTGTCCAAAAAAGGATAAACCCTGGAAGAGGGGAAGCTAGTGCGAAGTACTACCTATGCACTGTCAGCGCCACACTCCAATCACATGTGGAGAAGAACAGATGTTGGGAACAGATGTAAAACGAACACACTGTTACTTAGGGCTCTCGAGCTCAGTTCAAAGGCAACAGTGTGTATCTGAGGTGGGATGGATTTGTACGCAAGGCAAATATCTGTCAACTGCTGCTAAGCAGCCAAGGGAAAGGTATAAATTCAAATAAAACTCAGTACCCAGAAAATAGGAAAGGTCAAATGGCACCATTGCACTGTATTTCATTTCATTTTGGACACCACATGAGCCAGTCTTTATAGGGAAGGAACTGAATGCTAGTGTCATCAGATTTTCCCTACGGTACATTTTACAGTTGGAAACAGAAAGGCCTAAGCCCCTTTGCAGCCAGCTGCTGGTGCTGCCATATTAGCAGATGCTGATAAATTGGGCTTTTAATTGTCATGGACACTGCTGGAAACCTAGACAAACTCAGGGCAAAGGCGAGAAAATGGAACAAACAAACAAGAAGGGCAAAAAGGTCTTTGTGATCGAAGAATAAAATTCAGTCAGGAAAAATGACAGATTTTGGTGTTCGGTTCACCAGGCTTCACATCTGTCCTTGAACAACGAGAGACAGCAAAATACCTTTTGAATAAGAACAATAAGAAAAATGTGATATATAAATACTGTTGATGCAGGGCAGTAGCCCAAGATATCCTATCACACTCACTGGGACAAGAGGTTCATTAATCATGGTGCACTATTTCATGCACAGTATCTTATCTCCGTATTGCTCTCTGTGCTCTCTTTACAGGACATCTGAAAGCAACAATAACACCAGTGAAATATGGTTTAATATTATTTACTGATGCTGCTTTTTTCACAAAGTTTGCATATGGAAATCACTTTGCCCAAAATGTAGCCACCTTTAAGGGGGACTGTGACAGCCAGTATAACACATCAAGCATGCCTCACAGCAGGTTAAGATAGGAAGTGAAGGATTCTCTAACAGCCAGAGACAACATGGGGAATTTAGGCAGGTAGAATATAATGACACAAGTAGGAATTAAGGCAGAACACTAGAGCTGAAGCCCCTTCTCTTGGGAAAAAATGTTATGGGATCTTAGGTGACCACAGCTGGTTAGGGATTCAGTTTTCCACCATACATGAAAGAGACTCTGTTTATTTTCCTGGTTTATGGATCAGCAGTACAGTAGATTCCCTAATCATCAGTTATCATGTTGCTTTATATTTTTACAGAGCCTTCTGGCACTGATTTCAATTCTCTGCTTTGGTAAATATGGGGTGCATTTATTCCTAGAAGGGAACAGGCTGAAAAATGAAACGTACAAATAGAGGCATAAATAAGCCCAAATTGCTATTTCAAATCAAACAGCCAGCAGCACTGCTGGATCAGTATTGGGTCTGATCCAAGGAAGAGGTCAGCTGACACAGACTAGCAGTCACTGATTATTACGTACAGACAGAAACAAAGTGGGGACATTGAGCCTTTGCCAATGTCCTGATACAAGGGCTTCATTTGTAGTACGCTAAACAGCTGAGTGTGTTGTACTCAATTTTCCTGCCAGATATTTGTATAAACTGATTTAATACCACATGGGAATTGTTGCATGCTGAGGGGCTTAACCTTGTCCTTCAGCCAAAGATCAGCATAATGTCTGGCAGACTCAGGGGATGTAAGCCTACCCTGCAGAGTCATTCTGGTGTCAGGTGCTTGAACCTGACGTGAAGGTATATTGGAATTACTTCTGAGTAATATTAATAGAGGGATCCGTAAGCTCCAACCAGGACATAAGAATGGATTTATTAGGATCTGGGATAGAAGTGTAGGGGAAACTCTAGCAGCAGTCACACAATTAAAATAATCCAAAGGAAAATCTAGATTATAATGTAACCAGGCTTGGTACATATACATACACCTTGGTGAGCAGCCAGTTGCACAGGTTATTTGTATTACACCGTACATTGTAAAGGCCCCAACTGAGATCGAGGACTCATTGTGCAAGGCGCTGCACAAGCACATACCAAGAGACAGTCCCTGCTGTGAAGAGCTGAGAATCTAAAGAGACTATACAGAGCAAGAGTGGGAAGGGGAAGGGGGAAAAAAGGGTGAGGTGTTTGGCCAAGGTTATACAGGTCCAGTGCCATAACCAGCTTCAAAAACAAAACAGGAATCTACCTTGGTGATCGAGAGGAACAGCCCCACCTCCCCGGGTGAAGAGAGAACTATAACAGACACGACCAGGTCTTGACATACTCCACCCACCAGGGGGCAGCAATGACATAGATACTAACCAAGGCAATGCCCATGCACCACTGCAGTATTGTAAACTGGCTAATTCGAAATGTCAAGTCGGAGAGCACCCGAATGTCATTGACAGTACTGTTCGCAATTGCTGCGGTTAGGGTGGGTGATCTGGTATATTTTAATAATGCAGAACGGGGACTTGCTGGAAAAGGAAACATCAACATTCATGAAGTAATGACCTTCAAGTCTGCATCTCTCCTGAGTTATGAGCCCATCGCTGCCCCTCCCCACACTCCCTCGCTCGTGCATAAACTTACGCAATGATTTATTTGCACCCAGCCTGGAAACAAATGCATGTTTTACATATTCATACCATAAGATAGATTGATATTTAAGCTGATCAAAGACGGCGGCAGATCTGGAGGCGATTAGGCCGAGTGTTTTCTTAACTGAGGTCACGCTGCACATTCTGCGGGCAAGCCTGCAGATCTGCCGAGCACATGTTAACACACGGTGAAGGTCAGCAAATACAGGTTGCAAATTGAATGTCGTGGCTTTCAGAACACAGCGATGTTTTGAGGAAAATAGAACCAGATTCTCTATTTCATGCCTCAGAAATTGCTACCTTGGTCTGAGTGATAAATTTAGCAACATTACAAATATATATATGTATAAATATAAGCAGACAAATTGGCTTTTTCTTGTCCTTTTGGAGTCCAACCCTTTTTGTCTGTAATGGCGTCAACATGGGGATACTACACAATAGGATCTAAGATGGATTTTCCCAGTGTAATGGGTTTTAACAATGGGGGGGGGGGAATTTGCTAATTTTGAAAATCAATTCTCAGAGGCATTCATAGCGATTTCCCTTTTTCACCCATTTCTGCTTCTGGGATTATGCTAGGATACAAATTCTAAAGTGCATCGATCCTCTTGCATCTGGACTCTAGAGAGCTGATTTTTCAGAATAGTGCCAGTTGCCTTCAGCAGGAGATGCAGATGCTCAGGTCTTCTGAAAAGCAAACCTAGCTGCTCACAGGTGGCCTCAGGGAAGCGGTTTCCTCTGTGGGATATAGAGCTATGCACTTACTTGTATTATCGGGCGGGAGCCCCTATGGCAACATATAAATGATAAAATAATAAAATTTGGATGTTACATGTTCACCTGCATCCTATTACAGTGGCTGTTGCTGGGCAAAGATATAAGATCAGATGAACTATTTGTCAACTCAAGTTTGGCAAATCTGAAACCTTTCCCACCCACGCACAGGTTACGTGCCTCCAGCAGAACATCGCGAAGAAGAAGATCATAGCAACTGTCCACGTGGGAAAGTCAGACTAGCACCACTGCAGAGAGCTGTCAGTGATACATTCTTTGCCAGTAAAATAAGTGTCACCACCAGAACCATCCCACCTGGTTTGTATTACTGTCCAATCTCTTTGAAAAAGCAGCTTCCCATTCTCCCTGCCTGCTCTGTGGACCATCACCTTCCAAACAATCTGATCTGCTAGGCTGAAAATGTAACCAGAGTCTCTCCCTCCCCTCAAATCCAGTCAGCTGAGACTCATTACACCCCTGATTTCACACCCACTTTCACATCCTTTGCACTGGAGTAAATGACTGCACAAAGTGCTGGTCAACAGGAAGTCAGGCCCAGGGAGTTCAGCTAACACAGATCCAGTTAGAAAGGAGAAAGCAGAATGGCTCACCGGTTTCATTCACAGCACTCCCCGTCCAACATCTGGTTCCGTGTCTGGCCTGTTTACAGGAAGTGACAGGAAAGGGATGACGATAAGCTGCGAACAAACTGCTGGACCTGGCATAGTTTTTTGATGCCATGTCAAAATTAAAATAAAACAGTGTCACTGATCTCTCCCCCTCCCCCTTGCCCCTTGCAATTTCTACTCGATGGAACAGATTATCTCCCACACCCACACACACACCCTCTCTTTGCACCTCAGACCTGCCAGCAGAGGCAGTTCCTCCAGCCTGTAGCTGTCTGCGTGGGGCATGTTACACTCTCCAAGCCACAACACCCAAGCAAGCACATTTATAATCAGCCCCATGTGTACTGTGCACAGAACAGGGGAGACTCTTTCTCTGCCAGGCTGCAGTGTTTATCGCCGATGCCTTGACTTCAGTGGGTGTGATGACAACACACACAGAGATCTCAAAGGCTTGTTTATCCATCTGTCTTTGGCAGGATATTAACACCAACAGCCACCAGCTACGGACTCTAAAGAGCAAACCAAATGGCCATTGCTGCAAGGCATGGAGTGGATGGTGGAAAACTTTCTAGGCACCAGGTGGGTAGAAAGCAGTTCTGAATCCATCCTTTGGGCCCAATCTGTGGTGCAGAATCTGATACAGAAACAAAGGAGAGGCAGTTTGCTCTTCCCTTATCGTCATGCAGGCCAATCCGTAAGCTGTGATGCCAATGGGTCTTACAGAAGCTGGAACATAGGGACACCCTGGCCATACCTGCTTCAACTCCTGAACCTCCCGCCAGCAACCTCCTGCACCAGGGTCTCTGCCCGGGTTATCCCGTGGGAGCCTTGTGTGGCTTCTTTGCAACCCCTTTGCACCAAGGTAGCTGGTGAGAAGTAGTCACAGGGCATTAAGAAATCAGGCCTGCTGGGTGTTGCCTTCATACAAGGGGCCAGGTGACATCATAAAGTTCTTGTCCCCCTGCAACCTATGCAAAAGGTGATGAGCTGGAGTGGCTCTGTTGCTATTGGTTTGAGACACAGCTGCAGGAATGGGCAAGGTACAGGCCCCAGGAACTTGCTACATCCAGCTGGGAGATCTCTGGAGGTTGCAAAACTTCATCAGTCAGGTTGTGGTTTTGCAAAAAAAGAGCAAACTCAGCAACTGCTCCGATCCGAGCTCCATTTTACCCAGAGTTCAGGAAGGATCAGATAAAAGACTCCAGCTGGGGGCATCTCTGCACAGGATCTAGGAGCTAATGGGAGGCGAAGGAAAGGCTCTGCTGTGTGTTGGGGTGGCAGAGAGCAGCACGGAGATCTTCAATGCACAGCAAAGATTGCTAACTAGCACGCGCAGTGCTTTGCCATTTATTATTTCCTATGGTGCATGGTGCTGTGCAGCCCCATTGAAATAGCAGGTCTCTGCCCACAATTGTTTACAATCTAATGGCCCCAAGGATGGTGTACAAGGAACCAGGGAGCTTCCTCCAGTTTCTTGCACCCGCATGCCACAAGCTGACTCCTGGGATACCCTCATTGTTATGCAATCTGCTGGTGCATTCTTGGAGTTGAAATGAGCATGGTTCCAGGTTGGAAGTCAGGGCTGGAAGCCTAGCGGCAAGGATGTGTCACAAGGAGACATCTAAAGAAGAATAAGTTTGCAAGCCACACAGAGTCACTTTGCAGAGTTGGGATAAGTTTGGGTCATCTCTTTAATGGAACAAAAGGAGTTTATTTCTAAAGGCTCCATCCCCCTTTGAGTTTGGAGTGGGGGTTAGCCTGGGACCACAAGTCAAAATATCCCAAGAGTTATTCTCAGAGTATTTCCAGGCTGGTTGGAGACAGGATGTCCCCTGAGAAAATTTGTGCTCATGATTAATCTGAGCAGATGTCCCCTTTAAGAAATCTAAGTGGACGTAGTGCTAGTGAGCGGGGCTGTATTGACAGCCTGGATACTTTCTGTTGAGACAGCAGGTACAACACGGGCAAACACAGGGCACATTTCCCTACATACAACCCTGGGCCTGTATCCCAGCACTAAATCTAATCACCCCCTAGTCTGGGGAAATTGAATCTTGTCCAAACTCTGTCCTTCCAGCCCATCCACTAAGGATGAATGAAAAGTTCAGCCTTCAACATTCAGATGTTCCTTGGACAGTTTGCTGAAGCTTTCAACACAGATGCCAAATCAAGCTAATCGTTCCGGCAAGGTTTTGTGAAATGGACACTTGCCCTGTACTAACTAGCCGGAGGCCAGCACGCTAAGTTCACATAAAGCAGCAAGTTGACCTCCTGTATTTATAAAGGCACCCAGCACCATACCACATAGCGGGGTGGCCAAATGTATTGACCCTCCAATGCGCATGTGACAATCTTCAGAAGTTCGAGAGCCAGTGCGTGCCTGAAGCTCTGAGACCCCTCTGTCCCCACTGAGGAGAAGCCCTGAGACCGCACCACGCTGCTGCAAGTCATAGGTCCTGAGCTCCCAACCCAGTCTGGTAGGTGGGGGGGGGGCACACTGGGGGCTCAACGAGCTGCACTTTAAAGGCAAAAGAGCCGCATGTGGCTCATGAGCCACCGTTTGGCCACCCCTGCTATGTAGACACAACAGCGTCTTGTTTATCAGATAGTGACATCTCCTCACCACTACCAAAGCGGGGACAGATGTGATCCAGTGACCCAGAGGTGAAGGGCTTCACATCCAGTTCTTCAGAGCCCTATAGTCCTCCTTTACTAGTTGTTTGCTGTGTTTAGTCAGCGCATACTTGGCAATCCCTGGGCATGGGAGACAGCCCTGCCTCCCCACCCGCAGCCCCCTCTCCTTCTGCATGGCACTTGGAAGGGATGATATTTTGCTGTTCTTATCTTGCATGTCTCTTGGTTTAAAAAAATGCTTTGCAGATAACACAAACAAATGTCTTTCACTGACAGAAACTAGCTCGGTTTGCACGCAGTGAGGCAATTAAGGGAGCATGGGACACAGGCAGGGCTGGCTCATTAGCTCTGGCATTCATGCAGTGCTTTCAAAGAGGTGGATAGTAAAGAATTAACATTCATTTCCAGTTTGTCCCCTTTCACATGTCGTGCTGGGACCATTAAACCCATCAGCACTTGCAGATCACACTAGCAGCAGGGCCAAGCTATACACGTCAAGCAGCTTTTTGGTGCTACAAAATCACATCAGCTGAAACAGGGATGCAACTCTCTCCATTTGTCAGGCTGCCCGGCCGTCTGCCCTCCACCTCCCAGAGGCCCTGGGTCTGTGACTGTGCTCAGCCACATTTTTGTTGGCTCTCACGCTGGCTGGCTTTCAGTACAGGGATGAAATAATAGTTGGATGGACTGACCATTATTACCAATGCTCTGCTCATGAACAGCACTTTGGGTCTGTGGATCTCAAAGCACTTTACAAAGAAAGGTCAGTAGCATTATCCTCATTTTACAGATGGGGAAACTGCAGCACAGAAAGGGGTGTGACTTGCCCTTGATCAGAACCAAGATAAGATTAGAAACCAGGTTTCCTGATTCCCAGTCCGGCACCCTACCCATTCGGCCATGCTGACCTGAAGAAGCACAGATTCAATATGGCATCCCTCTACCCCCCTACACATACAGACACATGCCATTACACAACCTTGAGCTCTCTACTCCTTTTCCTTTCACCTTATCCAATGAAAAGTACCATCCTAACACTCTACCACCACCCAGACACCCATTGTAATAAAAGACTGAATCACAGACTCATAGAGTCATAGGATTAGAAGGGTCAGCAAGTCTAACCCCCTGCCAAGATGCAGGATTTGTTGTGTCTAAACCATCCCAGTCAGATGGCTCTCTAGCCTCTTTTGAAGCCTGCAGTTAGGGAGCTTCCATGACTTCCCCAGGCGTCCATTCCACTGTCCTTCTGTTCTTACCGTTACCAAGTTTTTCCTGAGATTTAATCTATATCTGTTCTGCTGGACTTAGAACCCATCGCCTCTTGTCCTGCCCTCTGTGGCAAGAGAGAACAACTTTTCTCCAGCTTTTTTACAGCAGCCTTTCAAGTATTTGAAGACCGATCCTTAATTTCCAGACCTCAGTCACTTGAGAGGGGTCAGAGTCACAAGAACCACGGAATAAGCCCATGCAAGTAGCAAGGGTAGCCGGGGGGAGTCCTCAAGGTGTAGATCTGTCTTCCACCCTTGGGACTGGAAAATAAGCTAACAGTTGGCCACCAAGACTGCTCCCCCGCTTGGGCAATGGGACTAGATAAGTTGGCAGAGCATGGCCTGGATTTCTCTCCCTGGTGCTTTCTATGTAAGCCATTACCCCAGCCGAAATTATAACCCAGCGGAATGCTGTTCAGCTGCTGATTCAACCTCATCTGTGGCTGCACCACAGTCATTCTTGGGAGGACAAGATGTTCTAGGGGCCCATGAAAGGGACCCAAACCAAAGTTCCTGCACATTTGGCTGCTCAAAAATCCTGATTTGGCAGCCTGGGCCCACCTCTGTTATAATGCATCCCCCCTCCTTCCCAGCTCATCCACAAGCATGCGCTGAGCAAGCCACCCTATGACTAGATGGGAAGCAGGTGTTTGAGCTAAGGAGAGAAGAGATGTCGGAAGCACTCTCTGTACCGCTCCATGTAAGTATTGCCAGTTTTAAAATAAAATAATTTTTGCTGGTTTGCTCTGAATCAGCATCGCTTCCCTCAACTTAAGAAGATTTAATGCCCAGCTAGGAAGAGTTTATCCTAAAATCCAAGATGTGCCAGAGGATTTTTCAGCCAGGCAAAGCAACCAGAACTCAGAAAACATGGTGTCCTGTCACAATAGAGTGTCTCCTCTGACCACAGGCCGTCAGAGCTTCCAGGTTTTGTTTGCTTAAATGCTTAATTCTTCCTTTACAATTCTCCGTAGCTGAGCAATAGCAAGCGCTCAGCATGGCCTATGCCCCCGAGGCGATCAGACATCCAGGCAGAGACCCTGTAGAGGCCAAAACATAAGACACCCTGGTCTCTGGTCCACCAAGCGCGAAACAACTCCCCAGAGAAACACTGGAGGAAGTTGCCCTGCTTGTAGAAAGGCACAGATGGAACTTTTTAAAGTACACTTTTTTCACATGGAGGTAAGTGCTGGTGTAAGGAGCCAGACCAGCAGCCATGGAGATTGCCAATCCCAAAGAACAGGTACAGAACCAGTATGAGTTCCCCCACCAGCCACACCTGCAACATTAGGGATCCAGAGCCAGTTGGCATGCACAGGCCTGCTCCATCAACGTGCCTCAGCATCTGGCTGGAGCAAACACCCCTCCAAGAGAGAGCACAGGTCTCTGCCAGTGGCCAGTCAATCCTTAGCTACTCTACTGGGGTCGCTCCTTGCCAGCTGGAGTGGCTAGTTTTGTGATTAACTGGCTGTTGGGGAACTGGACTGAGATGCTCTGTTCAGGCCTTTCCAACAGGCCCATCGCCTCCGGATGACAGTGCCATTGCAGACTTCACCAGCATTCAATTTAGAGATGGTTCTGCCAGGGTATTTTGAATTACAGTGGGAGTTGGGCATCTAACTCACTTGGCTTCCACAGAAAATCAGAGCCCTTGTTACTAAGGGACATTTGCATGAAACCAAGGTGTTAGTTAAAGAGTTCATCTGCATATGTTGCCTAACTACAGCTCTAATAACAACTATAAAGCCCTTTCTGTCATGGGACCTTCAGGATGTTTTACAAACACTAACTCATTCTCCAGATCTAATTTTTCATTTGGGGAAATTGAAGTGCAGCGACCTTACGGCCCCACGTGGCCTCTAATTTGGGGGTCTTCAATTTCTGAGGCACTCAACTTTAGAAACTAACACCTGATTTTGAGAGGTCTTAACGCATCCAGCATCTCAAAAGGAATTCAGTGGGTTCTCAGCACCTTTGAAAAACTCAGGCCCTGTGTATCCCAAGGGGCACCCAAAGTTGGAAGCCACTTCAAGAAGTTGAGATTTATGCTGTGTCGTAGGAGTGCTGGAACAGAAGGAGGGCCATGGGACCATGCTCCCCTGCAACTTTTACTGGCCATAAGGGCAAGTGATGGGGGGAAGGGGACAGAGAAGAGCGGGGCCTCAGGGGAAAGGGGTGGCATGAGGGCAGTCTCCTTCCGCCTGAGCAGCAGGCAAAGAGGATGTGTGCACTTGATGCTGTTTTCCTGGAGGACAAGGGAAGAGACATCTAGGGGACAATTCTGTAATATCCAGGGTATGTGGCTGGTGCAGTGCTGTGGAAGAGTTCTTGGCATGAGTGAGGAATAGGGACATAACTCACAAGTAGCAAAGGCCCGAGTTCTGCCGCTCTCCCAGAATGAGAGATCACACAGTTTGCTTCCTCCCCCACCCCATTATTTTGCAAAGCTCGAACTGAAGCAGAAATGCTGAAGTGACGTGAGAGAGTCATCCCTCTGGAGACTTCCACGCCCAGGCAGTTCTGATAGCCAAGATAAGCAACCAAGTGTAATCACAGCCTCCATACTTTTCAAGCTGCACCCAGCACTGAGTCCGTCAAAATCCCAGCTTAGACCAATGGCAATTCTACGGGAAGTTATTTCCTTTTTATTTCAGCTCAGTTTAAACTCATGGACATAAAAACACAAGGATTCATTGTATACATGCATCTTTCCGTTGTCAGTGCCCTGATGGTGAAACGATCTTCCAAGGGGCTTTGTCGAAGCCCCATCACTTGGGATTTCAAAAACTAGACTGGACTAAGCACTAGAAAGCATCCCAAACTACTCCCTAGGGAGAGGGACCACATGATCCCTTTCGCATCTTTCTTAGCTTTACCATCTGTGATTCCCACAAAGGCCTAGATCTTGAGAGATCTGGACCAAAGCTGATTGCAAGGCTAGTTAATAGGTTTCCATTCAGACTGCACAGATCAGCGAATTGCTAGAGATGTCATATGGTCAACATAAATGGAGAGATGGCTGCCCTCAGCTCTTTCCTCTAGACAGAGCTCCGAGCTGCACTCAGGCAGTGCATTTCCCCGTTACCCTATGGGCCGTGAAAACCTTCCCAAGGTGACACTCACCAAAGTGCATTGACGCTGGCAGGGACAGTGAGTGGCTCGCTGAAGATTTTAATCTTTAAATGATTGCATTGACCTTGGCAATCAGCCAAGTGCATTTGCAGCCAAAGGCAGGATTTGTAACAGTAACCCGTTAGAGCAATGCTAGAGCTCCAGTCTATACAGCTATTCAGAGGACTTCACTTAGAAGCAGCACACAAGGCAGTTACTGTCGTGACCGTTGGCTTCAAGGATAACTCAGTGCTCCAGGCACATGGTTTGGGGGTGGGGGGGAGAGTATTTTTTTTTATTCGCAAGGTTGAAGAGACACAAAGCCAGGCTTCCTCTTTCACTTGCAGCCTGGGAAGGGAGAGGAGAGGCCCCTATAGGATTGGGCCCCGGAATACTGGAAATATTTAAACACAGGCACTGATTTACAATTTTGCCAGTGGGTGCTCCTCTCCGACCTCGACCCCCAAGTGCAAGCGGTGGGCGGGGCCTCGGGGCAAAGAGGCTGAGCCGGGGCAGGGCCTCAGGGCAGAATGGTGGGTGGGGCCTTGGGGAAAAAAGGTGAAGCACGGGCAGAGCCGAGCCACAGTCCAGGCACCAGGGCCCACCAAAGATTCATCCAGCCCTGTGGGTGGTGAGCACCCCCTATTTTTTGGGGTGGATGCTGGAGCCCCGGAACACTCATGGAGTCGGTGCCCATGCATTTAAAGAAATAAGTTTATTTGGGCACAATCTTCAGGATGTTTAAAGATGTAGGGGAGTGTTTTCAGGAAGAGATTGCATGGGGGAGGTGAAAGAGAAAATGAAATGTGATTCCCCTTGCACCCCTCAAGGAGGAGAAAAATCTCCTAGAGTTTGAAGGAGGGGCTTTGAGTTAATGCCCCCGGCAGAGATTTGGATTCAATTTCTGGTGCTGCCACAGACAGGCCAGTCACTTCATCTCTCTTCCTCCACTCTCCATGTGTCCAACAAGGACATTGGGGTTGTGAAGTATGCTGCTGCTGTGGTGCTTGGGGCCATAAATATCCAGCTTGAGGCACTATTATACAAGACACTGTGCACCTAGAGCCTCTTTCCAAGAGGAGAGTCGGTTACCAGGGATATGGTGCATTCTCTGCCCCTTAAAATCCTTAAATCAAGAGTGAATGTCTTGCTAAAGAGTGTCTACATGAAATGGGCTTGATGCAGGAATCTGTGTGAGACAGTGCGTCGTGCAGGAGGTCAGATTAGAGAGTGATAATGGTCCCTTCTAACTTTAAAATCCAAGCGTCTATGATTGTCCTGGAGCCACCATGGAAACCTGTCTCTCGGAAACAGATGACAGATCAGGACTATGTGCAGTAAGCTGCGTTGGGCAGCTAAATATTCTCCTGGTTGCTGAGGGATTGCGACAGGTTGCAGCAGGAGGCTGAAGCCTGCCAGCCCCTTAGGTTCTGCTGCCATCAGATCTGAAAGCAGAAGGCACGTTTGGAGCGGCGCCTTGCAGGCGTGCATCTGCTGTAGAGTGAAACCAGCAAAATCATCACGTGCCAGAAGGCAAATGAATGGGTTGGGATGGCAGGGGCAGCAATTTGGGGAGCTCCTGCCTCTTTTTCCTTGTGAACAGAGCATGCTGCAGGAACTCACCCTTTCTCAGGACCCTACTCTGGAAGCATGAGCCAGATGGGACAACTGGGCAGCTCTACACCCCCAGAAACAAGATAGCACGTGGCAATTTGCTTTGAAGAGTAATAGCTGCAGAAGAGCCTCCAAACATTTGCCTGCATGAACGAATTTGGGGTCCAGGGGCTAGGACGGGAGTCGGCATCCAAAGATTTGAACTCCGGACTCAGTCTGAGAGACCTCGGGCAGGTCCCCTCAGCTCTGTGTGACTCACCTTCCTCATTTGTAAGCTGGGGGTAATACACTTCCCAAACTCTGTGAGATGGCCTGAGATCTGTGGGTAGCACCATGTTAATAGTGCCTAGGTTGTAGGGCCAGACCCTCGAAGTAGTCAGGCTCAACTGAAGTTAGGTACCTAAACACCTTTTGACGATCTGGGCTGTAATTCCTAGAACAGTAGGAAACATGTGGGCCTAAATTAGGGTGACCAAGTGAAGCCAAATAGTAGCGGAGGAAGAGAGAAATGACAAGCACGGGCAAAGGACAGACGTGTTTTCAGCAGAGTTGGGACAGATGTACAGTTCCAGATGGCAGGAGCAGCCGAGCACAGACATCGACATGTGCAGGCTTTAGCGCTGCGTTGAGCTGAGCACGCGGTTGCCCGGGCTGCGGGGGTTTTTTGCCATGAGTTAATAGGGAGAGGGGCAGAACCCAGGGGAAAGCCAAAATAAGGGTGTGTTTATTTCACCCCAAAATGCAGAGGAAGAGGATCAACAGCTGAGTAGTGACTCCACGGCTTGGAGCAAAGAGCTAGATCACTGAATAGCAGCTTGTCACCCAAAGTCTGTCTGTTATTCCTATGATGCAGCTAGGGTGACCAGATGTCCCGATTTTATAGGGAGAGTCCTGATATTCAGGGCTTAGATAGGTGCCTATTACCCACACCGCCTGTCCTGATTTTTCACACTTGCTATCTGATCACCCTAGATGCAGCCCATGACACAAACGTTTTGATCAGGGCTGTGGTTAGAGCTGAATAGGGCAGGTATAGTCACACCAAAGCTACAGAGAGAGTGACTGTTACTTCTTGACTCCGGGACAGGCTGCCTCTGGATATGCAGCCCAAAGGGGGAGAGAGAACTCACTTCGTTCATCCTCAATTCAGGCAAGTTCTGTTCAGCAGCCCTAGAGAATCCTGACCAGCTCTCACCAGGTTCAGTTCCAAATCCTAGTGAATGTGGATTGAAGCTGGGCAGAGCTCTAGCTGGGTTGGACTGAGTTTTGCTTTGTGTTTTATCTGCCTGTATGCGGCTTGGGCGGTGCATGCAAAAGCAGTGTGGACTCAGCCTCTGCGGCCAGACCTGGAACATCAGCTTGTGCAGAGTGAGGGTGAGGCTAAGGACATGCCCCTGACCCGCCACACCCACTTTGAGATGTGTAATAACACAGGTGGCATTCATTATCACTTCTCCTATACTTGGCCCTACTGGAGCATAACTGGTGGGGTTGTCCTTTCCCTTGGGGCTGGTGGGAAAACTGACTTCCTGCTCCCTCTGCTGAGCATCTGTCCAAATGCATATAACACACAGGTCATGTCTATCACAGGAATAGTCCGTTCTCTGCAGCCTGACCCCGGCTTTGGTGGGAGCAGGATCCCTGCAGATGCTGCTTCCAGGCTCAGACATCTGCTCGGAACACTCTGCTCTACAGCTTGTGTTGCCTGCAAAGCCACTGATCCAGATGGCCTCCTGCCTTCTGCCATTTCCCTGCTGGGACAAATTAGAAATGGGACTGGAGCAGTAACAACCTGATTGCCAAATGTCTGCTGGAGATAGACAGCATCTGGGCACTCCAGGGCAACAAGCTTCATGCACAGTCTTTGTCACCAAAAAAAAGGATTCTATCTATTCTGGACTGAATGTTTACAAGCTTCTTTAATGGGAACCTACCGTACAACTGCAATTTACAAAGTGCAGCTTCACTCCCTGAAGGAATGTCATGAAGAGAGATGGGAATTGTTAGTTCACCTAGAGGCTGTTTAATGGCTCTGTTCCTTTATATTATTCATGGCATATTAAAGCAGTGTGGAGGGACAGCAGAATTTCATGGTACAAGGTCTGTGCTTTGCACAATAGCATTATTTGGCAGCTGAAGGGCTAATTATTGGGGTTTCTTTCCCCTGGGCTAACAAGGATCAAAGCTGTATTCCTCCTAGCTAGAGGAGTCTGGGAAATAAACAAGGTGGAAGAGTCACAACTGTTAGCCTGCACCTGCAGTATGTGTTAAGCTCAGGATAAGTGAATGAAGCTGGATGCATCTGTGGATGGGGAAGGAATGGAGTGTTAGCTAGTTCCACATGATAGAGAATGACTCGTTTGGTCTTTAGGGCTCAGATCCTCTCAGGTAAGTAGGCACTTAACTCCCTTCGATTTCAACAGCAGTTAGGGGCTCATATACTTTTTAGGATCTGGTCTTAATTCCTTGCAATATTCTAAGTTATGCTGATTTCCTGGAGTGCAGAGTAGAAGCTGTAGGTTCTCAGTGCTTCTGGGAACTCAGGAAAGACAAGAGGGTTCTGTTGAGTCTCTGGTTACAGGGAGCACCTTAAATCAATGCACGGAGGCTCACCAGTATGAGCCATACCTCTGAGCTTCACTAATCACATCTGCACTGTATGGGCATCAACAGAGCCAGCACTAGCTCTATATCAGACCTCTGAGGCTCAGTCTCTTTGGTAACCACCAAGTCTGGGTCAGGAATCTGAAGGCAATCTCCCCAGGTTAGGACACACTCAATGTGCTTTACAGACATGTGGCGAGAGGCAGGCCTGCCCAAAGAGCGTTACTTAAAACTGATCCGACAGACCGAGTGTAGAAAAGCACTGTTTTCCCCATTTTATGGATGCACTGAAAGACTAAGGGCCTGAGCCAAAGCCAATTGTAGTCAGTGGAAAGGCTCGCTTTGACTTGAATAGGCTTGGATCAGGCCCTCACAGCCAGATGTTTAGAAGGTATGTAGGCATGGTGCTCCAACTGATTTCTATGGGAGCCAGGTGCTTCACCTGAAACATCTGGCCCTCAGCCATTTGCCCAAGATCAGCCAGGGAGCTTCTGGCAGAGACAACAAAACTGTCTTTCCTCGCCAATATAAACTTCTGCTGCCTGTATGAAATGAGACTGCAGCATCCCATCTTCCCAAGCAAACCTTACAGACACTCCATTCACTCTGTCTACTCTTGAAAGCTAACAAGGATTAAGGTCGGCTGTGGCTTTCAAGAGCAATAGCTGTTCCTGAATAACTCTGTGTGTGGATACTCTTATTCCAGAACAAGAGAGCCGATAGCCTGTTTAGTTTAATCCATTTTCAGAGGCACTCTTCTTCTGGAATAAGACTGCCACTGATGAAGTTACTCAGGAACTACTCCATGTGAGGACAAGTCCTTAGCAGATCCCTCCTTGGAGGGCATCAGACGGAGGGGAACCTTGGATGGATGCAATGACTGCGCCATACGCTTCCCTCAATTGGTGCATGGAGTTCCCATTTAAGCCTGCAGGTGAGAGATGTCGTGTGCGGAGCAAGGACATCTGTAGAGGGACCCCAGAGAGTATTTGGAAACGACCACATAACTTTAAACGAAAAAAGCTTTTGTTCTGCTCACAAACTTGGACAAGTTGAGGGAGGTTAATATAAAGACCAGAGGGACTTGAAAGAGAGGGAGAGTATTTGTTTACTTGGCAGTTGTGTTGTTTATATCCAGATCTCTGTAAGGAGGGAAAAAGAACCCAAAGCCAAGCACTTAGCTCTGCACTTCCATCCCTGTTTGCATTTTCCAAAGATTGTTCATTTCACACTCTTTTTTGAGTGCCCGAAGAATGTGAGAGCCACGTGTGCTCAGTCAAACCCGCCCCTGGCTGCACTCTCAAACCCCAGTCACTGGGGATAGCTCACTCGTGTCCACCATCCCCCCAAGCCATCCAGATCAGCTGGGGCAAGCGTTTAGCAAGGTGGAAATTTGCCGGCTTCCTCCATGGCTTCCCTCTGATTATTAATGATTTTTAATCTGATGCTAAAGAGGTGAGGCCATTGGTGCTGTTGGTAACAGCTGTCTCTGATTAACAGTGCATTTAGAAGTCATTTTCATTTAAATCCCACAACCAGCTTTGGATGGCGTGGACGCCATTGTCTCAACTGAAACAAAAAATTCGTATGTAGAAACGAATTCGTCATCATCAGCTTCATGCTAACGCGTGTCCGACTGCAAGAAAACCTCTGCCAGAAGGGAAAGAGCAGGCCGGCCTTTGGAAATACCAGTAACAGAGGAGGCAGCTTGGAGCAGAACAAATGGCTGCCTAACTAAGAGATTCTGGACCAGACTCTGGCATCATCAAACTGATGTGAATCCAGGATAACTCCCAATCTAGCCCTCTGCTCTTTTTTAAGGATATGGGTAGATGTGGTTAGCCCTGGAAGGTCTGTAAATAAGGAACTGACAGTGCTGTCCTCACCCAGGCACAGGGCAGGCAGGCACAAGGTAACACAGAGCTCTCTACATGCGTCTTGACCGTCTATATCAGGGGTTTTGCACCACTGTGGCTGTGGCAATGATTGGAATTCCAGTATGGACAAGGCCCAGTTGTTGATCTGTACCAATAGCTGCTCCATACCCAACAGCTTTTATCTCACCAGTCGTCAGCCCCAAAAGCTATGTCAGTGCATCTCTATCCTGCTATTCCTGGGCCCCATCTGCAGCTCAGCGAATGCACCTCAAGCCTGATCCATAGCACTCCCTGCTGTTCCACCGTGGGCCTCTGACACAGCTCTGCCAGTACTGGTCAGTCTAACCCGTCACGTTCCAGTCCCATCACAAAGCACCTGCAGGGCGCTGTAAGGCTGACCTGTAATACCCCTCCCTGCTACCTCATTCCTGGGCCACGTTTGACTTTGCCAGTCATGACAAATGGTGGTTTGGTCATGTGGATCTCATCTCCCCCTGGGGCTGAGGCCAACGTTCAAACCCAGGTCTCCAGAGAAGGAAAGCCAGCATACTAACCTCCACCACAGCCCTCCCCGAGCAAGGGAGACATTCAAAAGCAATAATTCACCAACACAGCAGACGACAGATGTAACCAGCTGGAAGAGATGGCCTAAACGCCATTGCTGTTTGTTCAAGTGGGCCTGTTAAGACCCGGAGGCAATGGCTCTAGGGCAAGCAGTTGATCTTCACACATTTCCCGCGACAGCTTTCCACATGACCCTCAGACAGCCCTGGGGATAAAGCCATGGTGTCCAGATCTCCTCCTGCCACCCCAGGGAAGAGACTCTAGACTGCAAGCACTTGTTCAGCTGATTATCCACCACGACATTCAAATCATTTTCAGAGTCTCTGTTTCCTGGGATAGAGTCCCCCATCCTCTAAGCATGGGCAACATTCTTTGTTCCTTCATTTACATATTCACATTTAGCCATATTAAAATGCATATTTTTTGCTTGTGCCCAGTTTACAAAGTAATCTAGATCACTCTGAATCAGTGACCTGCCCTCTTCATTATTTACTGCTTCCCCCAATTTTTATGTCATCTGCAAACTTCTTCTGTGATGAGTTTATGTTTTCTTCCAGGTCACTGATAAATGTTCATGAGCATAGGGGCAAGAACTGATCCCTGCAGGACCCCACCAGAAACACTCCCACTCAACTATGATTCCTCATTTATAGTTACACTTTGAGGCCAGCCAGCCAGTTTTTAATCCATTTAATGTGTGCCACATTAATTTTACATCATTTTAGATTTTTAATCAAAATATAATGTGGTACCAGGTCAAATGCTTTGCAGAAATCTAAGAATATTATGTCAACACTATTACCTTTATTGACCAAATTTGTAATCTTTTAAAAAAATCAAGTTAGTTTGACAGGATCTATTTTCCATAAACCCATGTTGATTTGCATTAATTACATTACCCTCCTTTAAGTCTTTATTAATCAAGACTCATCTCAGCTGCACCATTATTTTGCCTCGCATTGATGTCAGACTAACTGGCCTATAATTGCCTGGGCCATCCCATTTACCCTTCTCTAAATCAGCACAACATTAGCTTTCATCCAGTTTTCTGGAACTTCCCCAGTGCTCCAAGACTTATTAAAAAGCAACATTAATGGTCCATCAAGCTCCTCGGACAGCTCTTTGAAAATTTTTGGAGGCAAGTTATCTGGACCTGCTGATTTAAAAATGTCTAACTTGAGTAGCTTCTGTTTAACATCCTCCTGAGATACTAGAGGAATGAAATAGTGTTACCATCACCATATGATGGGACAAAATCATCTGTTTTTCCCTAATACACAACAGAAATATTTATTGAACACTTCTCTCTTTTCTGCATCATTATTGATAATTCAACCATTTTTATCTAGTAATGGATCAATACCATTGTCAGAATGCTTTTTGTTCCAAATATAACTTAAGGAAAATAAGGATTTTATCTCCGCTGGCCATAGAGTTCTCCTTGTGTCCCTTGGCTTCCCTTATCAATTTTCTACAATTTCTAACATCTGATTTATATTCATTACTATCAACTTCACTTTGAGGGATGGGGCTTAGGCTCCATCCGTTCCTTGGTATTTCCAACTGGCTAGCTCCCTGCTCAATGTGCTGGCTTCTGTTAATCCCATTTTAGATGCCTAACTCTCCCTGTGCTTTATACATGGCGCTTGGGTACCTAACTCTGGGTTGTGAAGTCCATTAGGCGCCAGGACACCTAAGCATGGCAATACTAAACCGTTAAGTTCGCTTTGTGAATCTAGCCCAAAGTGCTTTAAAAAGTGATAAAGCATTATTTTGAATTTTTTTCTATACACAGACATAGATAGAGCTATACACAGGTCTTTTAAAAAACACTGAATACATTCACACTACACTTCATAAAGCTCTTTTTGCCCTGAAGGACATAGCTGTGCTGATTTTAAATCGCTGCTGTTTTTCAGAAGCGTACCCAGGTGCCCCCGCAACAAGCATTATTAATTTTAGAAGTGAATGTTTACTAGTTTTATTCTTCCACATATCACAGATTATTAAAACCATGCAAAGGGTTTGAAAGTCTAATTTCATTTTCATGTCTTCCGCTTCATGTTTTATTTTAGCTCATGCCCTCCGAGCTATTGCATATAAATAAGTCATTTGCACTTTTCATTTCTGTTTCATTTTCTTGTCCTCACACACTGAAGGCAGGTGTACACTTAAAAAGCTGGACCACTGCAGCACTTTAGTGAAGATGCTACTATGAGTTTCTCCCGTCAGCGTAGTTAATCGACCTCCCTGAGAGGCAGTAGCTGTGTTGACAGGAGGCGCTGTCTACGCGGGAGGTTAGGTCAGTATAACTGTGTCACTCAGGAGTGTGGATTCTTGCAGAAGGCAGAAGGCATTGGGTCTTCCAGCGTTGCAGCAGATTACATTCTGTAACCCTTCATTTACATTAGTTAAAATTAATTGCCGCTTTCTATTTGCATCACTTTTTAGAAAGTGTTTTAATTACTGGGGCCTAAAATTATTTGCCAGTGTCCCCTGTAAGAAAAGTCAAGTGCTAGGAAGAAACTCTACAAATAAATCCCAACCCATTCAAACATTCAAACAGAAAAGTCAGAAACTGTAATTAATTACCAAACTCCCAGTGGCAGAACCCCACTGTAGCTTAATTAGGAGAAGGAATCACAACTATATTCTTCCCAACTATAAGGGTGTTTTTACTTCAGTCACAGTTTACTTAAGGTAAAGCTAACTGATCTAAATGTTCCCAATTAGAGAGTATGTCATCAATTATGTATCTAGAAAAAAATGAAAAAAACTTGCTTCTCTTCCATCTGGCGTTGGAAGTTTTTCTGATAGCAAAAGAAAGAAGGAGAGAAAGACGGACAGATCCCACTGACAACCAGGTTCATTAAATATGTTAGGCTACTGGTGTGAAAGTTAGGTTGCAGATTATATTTATTTTCAAAAAAGTGATTTCAACATGATATTGCAATTGCAAAGGCTTAAAAAAAGGACAAATACAAAAAAACTCATCTTAAAATATTGTGAACTATGAGTGATTTTTTATTTTCCCCCTATTTTACTTTCCCTCCTTTTTCAGTGGCAAAATGGGATGAAAGGGAAAAATACCAAAAGGCAAAAAAGAAAACAAACCCCAAAAAACTGGGAGAGAATCTGTTTGAAAAACTCAGCATTTAAAAAAACAAAAATGCATCATTCCCTTTTGAAAACTGCAGAGTAAAAGTTATATCCAAATCTTCTGCAGAAAAAATGCATTCACATTTTCCAGCCTGCTCTGCTTAGTAGTGGAATACCCTGGATAAGATATGGTAACATACACTGGTGAGGCAATGGTTATAGAATGATTTTTTCCTCTCTAATTCATCATGAACCAGAGGGGTATTTATGGGTGGGCAAAGTTAGCAAATGCCTACTGGGCTTTCCTTGGCCCCAGTCCTGCAAGATGGGGAGTTTCTCCTGGGAGCTGCTGAGCACCCACAAATTCATTTGAGATCAACGAGAGGTGAGAGTAAATCAGCCCCTCCCTAGAGGTGATCTGTGCCTTGCAAGACAGAGCCTGTAGTGAAGAGACTTCAGGGACTCTTAATCAGTGTCTCTCCATTTGAGCCCCCTTTGGTTTTCCTCTACTCCCTCACCCCCTAGCCTTTACTCCCTGGACTTTTATCCTTAATGCCACACCTGTTGAGAAGCCATCACTTCCTTTATCACCACAACCAGTGATTGTGCACAGAAACTTTCTGCAACAGAAATGTTTCTAATCAGCCTGCTCTGGAGTTTCATTAGTTAATGCCCCGCCGTCACTAAGGCAGCACACAATTATGAATGAGACTGACAGAATTTAACAGGGATCTATAGAAACTTAGTAGTGTTCTATAGAGATTAATAGGGGATGAGATCCTCTGTATAGGGACCATCCTATAGAACTAGGCAGCAAGGATTCTCTATTCAATTCTATGAGGATTAAAAAAACAGAGGACGTGGATAGATTTCTATTAAATTCTGTAGGGTATTTCCCAATTGGTCATTCTCAGGATGAAGAGCTTTGAGGTCAAACACTGCTCAGGCACACAGACAGGTGAGGAAAGCAGATTGTAAGAGTTTTTCATGCACGTACTGTAACACATCCACATTCTATACTAACTACAGATAGTGGGTGTGTTTTGGCTTAAACATGGTATTAGATCTTTGAAGGGAAAGTGAAAATTTTATTCTTCTGTACATAGGTCTAAGTAGCCTTTGGATATTTCTGTGCATGATGTCTGGATTAAATTCCTGTGGGGAAACATCTACGAAAAGCAGAAAGGTCCAGCAGCTTAAACATTCAATGGCCCAAGATGCAGGGACTCTGAAATTCAAAACACTGGAGGTGGATCTGTTCTTACTTTTGGGTCACAATGAATCACAGTCTGTCAGCGAAAGAGGGGCATTAGTGCAACAGAAGTCAACTCATTTTAAAAGCAAAACTAATATTTGTAGGGGGGTAGGTTCCCATCATTGTTATGTCGTCGAACCTGACTAAGATGACAGGGTTCTGACCTGTATACAATCAGGTGATAAATGCTAGTGTAGTCCATAGCTCCTCTGTAGCATTTCACATCTCTAAGGTACTAGAGAAACAGTCAAATTGTACAGCATTACGCACTATCACGTACATTGGTAGGAGAATTTAGGACTAGGGAATCAGCTGCAAGAAATCATGCCAAGCAAATGAAAACTCAGGCAGGCATGACGCAGCCAGCCACACTGGAACAAATTCTCCATGTTACTCCAGGAAAATGGGTTAATGGAAGCAATTTGAAGACAACAATTTGACAACGACCATTCACATCATGGGGAAGAGGACATTAATCAAAACCAGTCACAGGGGAGAAAAAGGCCACTGGAAAAAGGTGTTGAACAGAGTGGACAGCTGACGAAAAACCTAGAGCCGGCCCTGCCGCAGGCACTGCCCTGGCAGCCCCCATTGACCATTGTTCCCAGCCAATGGGAGCCGCGGGGGCCACGCTTGGAGTGGGGACAGTGTTCGGAGCCCCCTGGCTGCCCATCCATGTAGGAGCCAGAGAGGGGACATGCTGCTGCTTCCGGGAGCTGCACAGAGCAGGGCCAACACCTGACCCCACTTCCCAGCTGGAGTGCAGGAGCAGGGCAAGCCCCAGACCCTACTCCCTGGCGGGAGTTCGAGAATCAGATTAAAACATCTGAAGGACCAGATGCAGCCCCCAGGCCACAGTTTGCCCACCCACGCTAAATAGATGGAGCTCTGAGTCTACCACTCTAAGACTGGTTTTCTAATCCTCTAATCCAGGGGTCCCCAATGCGGTGCCACCAGGTGCCATAGTGCCTGCAGGGGCATCTAAATGTGCCCATGTCCTGCCTGGCGGTGAAGCATCCGCCAAAATGCCACCAAATTTCTGCAGCATTTCGGCGGTGACACCTCTCGATGACGTCACTTGCCACCGACAAGTGATGTCATCGAGAGGCGTTGCAGCCGAAACGTCACAGAAATTCGGCAACATTTCAGCAGATGCTCCAAAGCCGCCACAGTCCTTTCGTGGGCACCAGAACTGGACACAGGATTCCAGCTGCTGTCGTACCAGTGCCAAACACAGAGGTAAAATAGCCTCTCTACTCCTCGAAATTCCCATTTGTGAATCCCAGGATCACATTAGCTCTTTTGGCCACAGCGCAGTTCGTGCTGGAACAATTTTTATAGTTGGGGTGCTGAAGGCGGAAACCATGTATTTGGGTTGTTATTACTACTTCAAGCCAGGTGGTGCAGCAGCACCGCTACTTCCAGCACCTATGCCACAGTGTCACACTGGGAGTCCTTGTTCAGCTGATAATCCATCACGGCCCTCCAATCATTTTCAGAGTCACTGCTTCCCAGGATAGTTCCCCATTCTTTAAGTATGGCATTCTTAGTTCCTTGATGTATCCATTTAACCATATTAAAACATATATTGTTTCCTTGCCCCCAGTGTACCAGGCGATCCAGATCGCTGTGGATCAGTGGCCTCTCCTCTCCGTTGTTTACCATTATAGACCATTATAGGGGAGGGTCACCTAGTGGGGGGGTTCAGGGCGGTGCGGAACATGGTATGCTCAGGTTGTCTGCCCTGAACCTGACAGTGATAGAACTGGAGGGCACAAACGCACTCAAATACTCACTGGGCTTTAACGGGTGCCAGGGGAGCTAGGGTAGGACCCTTGCCAGTCATGGCTTGTGAAAATCAGACAAAATGCATAGCCTTGGATTAGATCCATTACCAATGCCTGCTTTGAGCTAAAATATCCCAAGCTTCCAGCTAGGACCTGTCCATCCATCACCCCATATCAGGATTCCCAATAGCTCCTATTCTGGCCAGGTCAGAAATGCTGCCAGAATAGTCTCCCACACGATATTCAGATACTCCCACTCAGGGCTAGTGCAGAGATGTGTGGACATATATCTAACTGAGCCACAAACAGCTCCATTCAAGGATTTGAGGAAGAGTTTAGGTCCATTCTTACTTTATCTAGGGCACTTTGCTAGTGGCAGCATTCACCAAATGGGACCTGCGTGACCCATCAACAGCCCTGTGCTTCCATGAGCCCTAGGGGTGTGTCTGCACTGGAAAGGCTCGTGCTATGGCACTGAAAACAGGGTAGATGCTCCCGCTTGGGCTTGGAGACCCAGCGAGCGGTATGGCTCTCAGAGCCTGATTGGAAACATCTACCCTGTTATTTTTAGCGCTGTAATACAACCCCAAGATGCGCTGCCACAGGTGCTTTTTCTTGCAGCATAGACGTACCATAAGAGACAGCTGGCTCAGTATGCAAATAGACATCCAGTACCCAACACTCCAGACAGGAAGACAAGTGTCTGTTATCTCCTCCCTGAAAGGAACATTTCTAGAGCACATCATCTCCTGGTGACCTGCCTTAATGCCAGCACCATAACAACCTGAGTTTTAATACAGATGCATCACTCCTTACATAAGGTCCATACATACATCTCGCGATGACGATGGTGACCAGTGGGCTATTGGCTCTTGATAGAGTCCTCCCATGCCACCCTTGGGTGAACTGCTCTGCAGATATCTGACCCTGGGGATCTCTGTAAATTCCTATTCGCCCCCCATGTCCTCTGCCAGTTGGCATCAAGGAGTCCGTGGGACACACATGCACACAAACCTGACCAATCAAAGCACTATCCGTGATTCCTCCGCCAAGGCTCTCCCCACATCCCCCAGTGCAGTGAGCTGATGCAGAGACTGAATTCAGCTCATATCCCCCAATTCCACCAGTCTCCCCACCCACTGGTTGAAAACCTACTTGTGGCTCCATCTCTGGCTGCTTGGCCCATGTAGGGGTGGTTATTGGAAACCGCAGATCCTCACAACTGTGGAGATAGAGTTATCTACCCAGGATGCCTTGCAGTTGGCTTCCATAACACTCAAGCACTGCCCTCACACCACAAGTCCCAGTAGCCCTTGCTGCTGGAACAGGGCAGGGCTGGATGGTCTGGTTGAGACAAGAGGCCCTGCGAGCAAGATTATCATGGCACAGCTCCGTTTGGCTTGGCTGGAGATTGGCTCACCTAGTAGAATTTGCTGCCTGCTGAACACAAGGTCTCCAGTCAGCCTCAGCTATGAGACAGGGGACACAGTGAGTCTGGGGAGTGGGCGGAGACATTTGCTAACTAGCTAAATCCACTCCAATGTCCAGCTGCCACCAGGTAGCCAAGTCACTAGTGCTCAAGCACTGGAGAATGAGCAGCTCTGTTCGGAGCATCCCTGGCGTTATTTTAAAAAATGAGTCTGGGCTGGCTCAAGCTGAAGTGGCCTCTTGGAGAAGACACTGCATTAACAACTAGAGATTTCCTCTCCCTCTGGAAAGCTTAGGAGCAGCCATGTTCCAAGACCCCAGCTCTGAAGAGTGCTAGTGTAACCTACTGGTGAATGTGTCTTACACATACACACACGTATATCCCGTGCCCAACCCAGAGGAAGTGAGTCTGTTACAGTCCTCAGCTATAGAGCCCAACTCTCAAGCACAAGCTCATCCGTTTAGCTCTGGCCACTCCCTAGTGTCTCTGCCAAGATGGCAATGAAGAGAAACCAGCTTTGGTCCATCCATCACAGCTCCCTTAAATTTAAACTTCAAGGAGGCAATCTACATCTGAAACTGGGCCTGGTGACAGAGGATTTATACAAAATAACTCGATGTGGTTCCAATTTGGATGAATAATTGTTCTGTTTGTTGTTAGCTCCTTCTTCCCGCTCCCCACATACGCCAACCCATGTATCCCACTTAGTGAAAAATCCCTGATTGACAATTAGAGAATTTCTCTACAAAGGGTTCCTTGCGGCCAGGAGCAACAATCAAATTTAATCTCTATACAATGAGGCTGCAGCTTCCTGGCTGAGAATTGTTGTCGGTTTGCACCATGTTTCTAAACAGACACATGATCAGGCTAAGCACAAAATCTTGTCCCCAGTTAATGGCCTTTCCAACATTTCAGTTCAGGAACAAAACCAGTGGGCACAGGAATTTTTAGAAGCATTCATATATGAAGGTTTAAAGGAGGGAAAAAAAGGCACTCAGGAACAAGAAGAATATAATACCTAGATCTTAGAATGTTTTTCAGTGTAGATCTCAAAGTACTTTAAAAAAAGAATAAGAATCATTATCTTCATTTTACATAGGGGGAAACTGAGGCACAGAGTGGTGATGTGACTTGCCCAAAGTCACCCAGCAGGCCAGTGAAAGACCCGAGAATAGAAGGCACGTTTCCTGAGTCCCAGCCCACTGCACTTGTCCATTTAGGTAAGTCCGTTCAACAGTTAGTTTAAATGAAAAATCATGGCACCAGTAAACTCCAGCACGATGGATTATGATGGATTTCATGTGGGTACAACTAGGGATCATGGGATGAGGCTGAGAAAGGGAATTTCAGCTGCCTAGTTTTCCTGAAACTGAGCTCAACTAGGCTACAACAGTAGTAGAAGACTCATTCCTGGGAACATTAAAAACTAATCCAATCAAAACCACTATCAACATGTACAGCAGGGAACAATCCTGCACTCACGGGAGGATGGACTAGATGAGACCTAACAGGCCTTCTCCATTTGTAATTCTGATGCTGAAACAAGAGAAAGGAAGGGATTGTGATTAAGGCACTGGACTGGGTCTCAGGACACCTGGGTTCAGTTCTTGGCTCCACCAGACTCCCTAGCATAGATCACTTAAACGCTCTGTGCCTCAGCTCCCCATCTGTAAAATGGGGGTAATATTCCCTTTGTCTTGTTGATTTAGATTATAAATTATTCAGGATAGGGACTGTCTCTCCCTGCGTCTGTGCAGCAACTAGCCCAATGGGCCCCGGCTCTCAGCTGGTGTCTCTGGGGGGTACTGTTACACCATGTGACAGACCCAGACCAGTGGGGTATAGGAGTCTGGTAGAGGGCAAATATACTGGTCACTGGATGAGTAGTTTTCTGTTCCCTGAGTGACATGAGCAGGGGCTGCCTAAGTAATGGAGACTTCTAGAACCGAATTAAGGCCAGACAGGCTGATTAGAATAAAGCACTGCGCCAATCAAGGTTCAGGCTAATCAGCGGCACTGGGTTTAAAAACGGAGCTCACTCAGTCAGGTGAGGGGGAGCCAAGAGGAGTAGGAAGTGGCAGTGAGGAGCTGGGTCGCAGAGGGCAAGGGGAGTTGAGAGTGAGGAGGCTGTGCGTGGAGGACTAAGGAGTACAAGGTTTTCAACACCACGGGAGCAAGGTCTGTGGTGAGGATAAGAAAGGTGTTGGAGGAGGCCGTGGGGAAGTGCCGGAGTTGCAGTAGTCATGCAGCTATTACTAAGAGCATTATAGACAGCTGCAATTCCACAGGGCCCTGTGGCTGGAACCCTGGAGTAAGAGGCGGGCCCGGGTTCGCCAAACTCGCAACTCCTGATCAGACACTCGGAGAGTTGATCCAGAACTGTGGAAGATACTGAGGTGAGCATCTGCCAATAGAGCAGGATCCCAAGGTAGAGGAGGAATTTTGTCAGCGCAGTACAATATACAGGACAGCAGTAGTTTATTTTCTCCCACCTCTAATTTACCTCCCCACACAACCTCAGGAGAACAAGGTGTCAGTGAGTCATCACAGGCCCAATTCAAGCACTGCTACTGTCATAAACAGTATATTAGGTTAGTTTTTTTACCTGTAAAGGGTTAAGAGGTCATCTACCTAGCTGACCTGACCAGAGGAACAATGGGGAACAAGATGTTTTCAAAAGGACGAGGGTTTTTTCTTTTGTTAGTTTTCAGTTTCAGCCGGAGTGAAAAAGATCAAGGATCCAGCCTCTTATCAGAGTAGCAACTTCTAGAAAGGAATAAATAGGTTTATGTTTATTTCTTTGTAACTGTCTTGTGAAATTAGAGGTAGAATCAAATTGGGTTTTTGCGTTTTTCATTGTGTACTAAGTTTTTCCAGGGAACTCTTTGTTTGAATCTGCTGTCTGTGAGAGTAGCTGGTATGCTAATCTCTCCCAGAGGGTTTTCTTTTACCTTTCTTTTCTTCAATTAAAAGCCTTTTTCTTTAATACCTGATTGATTTTTCCTTGCTTTTAGATCCAAGTGGGTTGGATCTGGATCCACCAGCAGTTGGTGGGAGAAAGGAAGGCAGATGGTTAATTTCTCCTTGTTTTAAGATCCAAGGGATTTGGATCTGTGTTCACCAGGAAATTGGTGAAGTTTCTCAAGGCTACCCAAGGAAGAGAGTGCTTGTGAATGGTGGCAGCCAGACCAGATCTAAGCTGGTAATTGAGCTCAGAGCTTCTCATGCAGATCCCCCACATCTGTACCCTAAAGTTCAGAGTGGGGAAGGAACCTTGACAGCTACTGTGAAGAACTGACCTAGTACTAGGTCTTCTGCCACCTCCCCTCCCCACCCCCAAGAATGAAAACAGCTGAATTTACAACACCGAAGTGGGGTGGGAGAGTCACAGGCTGAAAACACGTGGTAAACGAAACAGAGACTATTCAATAGGCTGAGCTATAGCAAAACTCCAGTGCACCAGCAGAATTCGAACTAAGGTGACTACCAGCCCAAAGTGCACGGGACAGTCCCGAAATGCAGAGTTCAAGGCCTGGTCCCAGGCTCAATGACTCTGGGACAGAATTTGTCCCAGATTCCCTGTGGTGCTGCTCCATGCCTGCCCAAGGCATGAGGGGGCGCTGAGGTGGGCTTAGACCCCCCCATCACCACGAGGCCCCACCCCTGCTCCTCCTCTTCCCCCTGAGGCTCCCTGCCCAAGTCAGGACATGGTAGTGAACTCCATAAAAGCCTCCATAAGGTGGAAGGTCCAAGACTCCCTGCAGCAAACAGTCTCCCTGGGAGGCTCTTACCACAGGCCGGCTCCGGCTTCTGGCCTGGCAAGAGGGAGGGACCTCGGGGGCAGAAGAGCAGCAGAGGGTGGGGCCTCAAGAGAAGAGGAGGGGGCAGAGGTGGGGCCACCGAGGGGACAGGGCTCCTGCAGGTGTCCTGCTTTGCCTTTTGAAAAGGTGGCCATCCTAGTGGTAAAGGAGCCATGAGTGCTCCCAAAACATGAAGAGCAGAGCTCAGACTATCTCTGGACAGGCAGCCACCCAACCAAGCAAAATGACAGGGAGGTTTTTTCTTCCCAAACTAATCTTATCTGTGGCAAATTCTACTAGGCTAAAAAACACAGTCTTCACAAATGAGAAGACTGCCTAGTTCTACATGGAACTGGATTTACTGGCCATACACTACAAGAGGATGCTGCGCACTGAGGACTACCCATCACCCTGCGGCTGCAGCATAAGGTCATCTGGCCTGCTCAGAAGAAGATCACATACTTCCAGAGCAAGGCGGAAAGACAGATTTGTTTCCTTTATTACAGGGTTGTGTTTATCACCCTGGACTGGGATCCCTGGCCTTTTCCATGGAAGTTTTCTTGGTGCTGGAATCTGTGCCAGCCTATAACCCCAGCTCACCAGCCTCCACTGCCACAATTCCAACTTGACTCTCCTGTGACTTTCAGTGGGTACCAGCTGGCAACAGCTCGCCTTTCCCCCTTACAGAGAATCCTTGGGGGTGGAGGGCTGCTGCCTGGAGGGATAACTCTTCCTGGGAACCAGGACAAGATCCAGGAGATGACAGTTCTGCTATCAGACACCTGAACTGAGCCTAGAGCAGAGATGCTTCATGAAGCGCACATCAAGGCTTTCCCCAGGAACATCTCAACAGACAAGGGATTCCCCAGCTACAGCACAAAGCTCCAAATGTGTAGCTAGGGTAGGTCTGAGTTTTCCCAGCAATGTTGCAGGGAACCTCAGAGGGTCTCTGAGCCTGGCTCAGTACAGGAAGCTGCATATCACTTCTCCTGTCGCAGCTGAGGCAAAGGGACCAGGTGTTTCCTGCCCCTTGAAGACTTTCCCTGGATCAGGGGGATGGGGATGGTCGCACCAGAGGGCTCCCCAGAAGACTCATCATGAAGGGGAGCAGCCATAGAAAATCCCTACAGAGGAGATCAGACCAGAGTGGGAAGATGGTAGGGTTGCAGGCCAAGGCCCTACAGAATATTGGTACCCAGACAACGGTGATGAGCATGTTGGATACAGGGTTGTGGAAGACTTCATTGATAAGGGAGCAGTAGTGTGCTACTGTGGAAAGGAATGGCTCTGGGGGGTAGGTAAACCTAGACCAAATCAGCTCAGAGTTTCAGACCCACAACCTGGGCTAACTGTTGGTTTCATTAATGAGCGCAGACCCCAGGCTAATTCAGATGGGGTTCCCAGGATCCCTGGGCACTAGTCCTAAGGTGTAAGCAATTGCTGCTTCACATCAATAACAAGGCTAGATCCAGACAGCTGCAACTGACAAGCATTTACAGCCAAGAACAATCAGTGCAGGAAACAGAAGGACAAGAGGGACGGTGTCTTGGGATTGGAAATGGGCAGAAAATCCCCATCCGCCACCTGAGTTACATCATCTGAAACTCAACATCAGAACCTCTCTCTTCCCCTCCCACATTGTGCATCCTTCTTTTCCAACCCTTCCCCCTTTCCATGTTTCCATTTGGGCATCCATCCTTTCCTTCAGTGAGGACCTGACCCAGGGAAACACTGGGCTTGCAAACCCACCTCCAAGCATGTGGCTTTTTGACAGCTGGATCACCAGGACACACAGCTGAAATTAATGGTTTTCAAGAAGGTTTGAGAAAGAGAGAAAATTATATTAGGAAAATGTGACAGTCATCTTAGTTTGTCTCCCATTTTAATAATGGAAAACAGACATTTCACAAAAACACACACACAAATACCTCGGCATGAAACTGTTTCTGAACTGAAGCATACTGACCAAAAGCCATTCTATACAGACTGGTATTAATCAGAACGCAATAAGTCACTGTTCCTAACATCATCATCCAAGTAAGGGAGAGGGTGTTCGAATCATCCCTCCTCTCCTTCCAGCCATTTTATTCTGCCTACATCAACAAAACCCCTATGGATCATTCAGACAAATGGACTGACCACACATCCGCCTCAGTGATCACAGAAGCTATCGTACATTATACATGAAGCAGAGCAAAATTTATTGCTTACACCAGACTTACAGGGGACACTTGAGGAGCCTTAAAGTGACAGCTTCAGGAGAGACCATCCTAACATGTGGATTACCTGATGCTGTGCTGTGCACTACACTGAAGCAGGAAGGTACCAGAGCCAATCCAACTGACTGCAGCGAGGAGTAAATTCATTAAGTGCCCTTACGTTTGCAGATAAAAGATCACAGACAGATTTGCATTCCTACTAAATGAGTGTGCTTTTCAATTTCTTGGCACTCCATTTGGAGTTTTGAATTTACGACAGGAAACAATATAGATTACACTTTGTCTTCCTTCCACATCAGAGTTTAGTTCTGGAGATTATTTGCAAGCAAGCCTGAAACTTGCATTAAGCTACAGAGCTTCTATTTGAGCTGGTACCAGAAAAGCTTGAATTTAAAGCTACCTCAATTTCTCAAGTCCACACCAAACCAGTTCAAAGTATTCAAACCATTTGCAAGCATTTTTGACATGAAGCTTTTCTATACTTACCCTGGAGGAAGTGGTGGCATTATTGATATATGTCCTGCACTATATTAAATGTGGCTGTAAGTTATTTATGTGCTTTTCCTGACTTCTTTTGACATAGGAGTTGATTGCAGTGTTGTATGATTATGTCTGCATCTCTGAATCTTTCCTTCTCAGCTGGAAAGTCTCAAGTTCCAAGCTGGGATTCCCTCTCCACCCCCTTCCCACTCACTTAACCCTCCTCCTGCTGGCAGTGTCTAGTGAACACCCACAGAAAACTCTTGGGTACAGAGACTGCAGGAAGAGAGAGAAAGCAGGAAGGATGAATTCTCGGGGAAAGGAAGATCACAGATGCTCCGTTTGCTAACTCTGGGCTTCAAGAAAACTCTTTTTAATCCTGGACCTTAAGGGATTTTTGTTCATTGAGAATCACAGATGTCAAGGAACTTTTTTTTATTGCTTGTTTCTATCTTGAGTTGTATTTGTTATTAATCTATACCAACCCCCTCCTCCCATCCTAGACCACCACAAACAATCAACCATGAACTGGAACCTATCACACTCCTTGTTTACGCTGATGATGAAATTCACCCCAGTCCCACACAGCCCTAGTCAATTAGGAACCACACAGCCCCCAATCTGATGCTTTGTGGGGTGGGATGGGATAACTGCTGCTGCTGCCATCGGTGTCTGGATTTGGAGGCAAAGGGTCCTTTAGTGGCAACCCCACAACCAAGGCTGCCTGCACTGGCCCCTTCTGCAACAGCCTGTTAAGAGCTGGGGAGAAGACCCTTCCGAAACACACAACGCGTAGAGGCCCTCTCTGCAGTCCCACGGGAGGGACTTGTGCATGCCCAGCACATCTGGGGTGAATTCTGCCCTTACAGGAAAAACCTGAATGCTAGAGCTTCCACTATAGATAGGTATGTAACCTCTCAGCCTCCCCCCATGGAGACCTCCCACAGGTGACCCCCACCAGCCCTCGCTGCCGTGCTCCAGGGCAGGCTTGGAGTCCAGGCTATGGACTGAATGGGACATGGAGACTGAACTGCCTCCCCACTCGACTCCAGTGACAGATGAGAAGCATTAGCCAACGGCGAGCTGGGGAACTTTGCCCTGCTGCTGCCCAGCAGGGGATCGACAGAGGACTTCAGTACTTTAACAGATACTAAGTGAACATGCTGAAGAAAGCAGCCTAGCGACCCATCCCCTCCTTCCCGCCATACTGCGGCTGAGCTGGCCACAAAACAAATCGAGCCAGGAGCCTATGCAGGTGTCTTTGGCCCAGACACTTCAATGGAAGGTTCGCTACATGCTAGTGCCTAAGAAGGATGTTTTCGGAGATCTTCCTGAGCAGCTGGGGAGAGTCCCAGTAAATGGGTCTAAAGAACAAGCAGCACAGCAGGGTGAGCTCCCCCCACACCTGCTTGCAGGGGCCTTCATAAACCAGTCTGAAAAGCCACCTGATGTGCTAGAGAGATGACTGACCTGAGCCCTCCAGGATGGATTCATGCCCCTCACAGGGTCTTGAGACAAGCCGCAAAGTCCTTGGGAAGTGAGAGCAGCCGAGCCACAAATCCAGAGGGCCTATGAAGAAAAGTCTGGTTTTATCTGCATGACAAGTGCCTCTCCTTGCCTGGCAGGGGGTGAAAGGCACCGAGCACTTGTGACAGGATCTGGCCTGGGCTCATAGCCAACCCCTGCTGCATCCTGTGGTCAGGTGCACAAGCAGAAAGGTTTTTATTTGGCTGTTGCCCCCTTCAGGCAGCAGCAGTGCTACCCAGGCCCACCTTCCCCCGGGGAGGTCTGGCAGGCAGCGTCTCTCATGCAGTTCCTGGCACCAGCTAGGCCTCTCTCTCAGAGAGAGCGCTGGAAGTCTGCCATCCCTCCCAGTCAGCTCCCAAGTGAGCAAGGTCCCCCCTTTAAATCCCTCTCTCTCCAAGCCTGACACCTAGGACAGTGCAGCAGGGTGGAGCTGACTGAGTCCACAGCAGCTCACAACCCCAGTGTGGTGCTTGCATACCCCATCACCGTGCTCCACCTAGCCCGGCAAGGCGTAAGAGGGTGAAAGGCACAGGGTGCTCCTAGTCTGGATGTTGAGGGCAATCTGCAGGCCACTTGGAGAATACAGGGTCAATGACTTCCATGTGGAATAGCCATCTGGCCAGGGTGTCTAGGTTCTTAGGGCAGTCGTACAGCGGACGCTGTGGAGTGCATCCTCTCAGCTACAATTTGTGCCTTCCCCCTCTGGAAATATCAAGGCTTGTGTAAAGAGAGGCCTCTTAGATCATCTGGGCTATCCTCCAGCCAATGCAAGATTGTCCCTGTAGACAAGTGCAATCCCAGGGAGCCTGCTTGCGGCCTGGAATGGCTCTTGAGGCATCTTGCCTCTGTTTCCCTCCAAGGTCCCAGAAATAATTTACTCACAGCAAAAGGTCTTTAAAGTGATTATTCCCCCTCTCCTGGGACCTAATTTATTAAGCACTATCCAGCTCCCAAAAGAGCCCCCATTCCCACCTCGAAAGTTCAAGGTTTCACAGACTTCCTCTGAGGGACTGCCCTTTAAGTACCAGCCTCCCCAGCATAGGCACCAACTCTGTGGGTGCTCTGGGGCTGAAGCACCCACGGGCCACTCCGCAGATCAGCGGCTCCCCCTCCCTCCCAGCGCCTCCTGCCCACCATGGATCAGCTGTTCAGCAGCATGTAGGAGGCACTGTGGGGGAGAGGGAGGAGCAGGGGCAAGAAGAGGCAGGGTGGGGGTGACAGTGGGGGCTTGGAGGATGGGACCTGGGGCGGAGCGGGGGTTGAGCACCCCCCCCCGGGATCTGAGTAAGTTGGCAGCTATGCTCCCCAGCCCAGTCTTCTCTCCTTACGCATAGAGATTTGCATGGCCCGCCCTTCTTCTAGGGACTATGGATTTAAACTCTGGCTCCCTGGCCTATAGCTCACCCTTCCAGTTTATGGGTTCACACAGCTCTCTTATCCTGGTTGGTTTTCTTCTCCACCCTGGCTTAAATAGCTCATTCTCTCTGATTGGGCTTGGAGCCTTCTTCTGAGTAACCTACCCGCCAGCCACCTGACCACTTGACCTTTACCAGGTGGGTCTAATTACCCCAAACCCGTCTGGGCCAGCTGGGAGAGAGGGGAGCTCTGTCCTTCCCATTCTTCCAGGCTCTTGGGCCAGGCCCTTAAAGAAACAGTGGTCTGGGTTTCCTATACCTGTCTTCTCCCAGATGCAGACTATTCCCAGGAACCAACTTCCTTTCTCCAGATGACTGAGTCAAGGCCTTTCTTTGCTTTCCCTGGCCAGATCGAACAGAGTAACTACCTCCTCTGGCCTTAAAGGGCCAGTACCGTGTTACAGCTCCCTACAGGACACTATCTCATGTTTGCTCAGCCTGGAGCTGCACATCCCAAGCCATGAGGTTCCAGTCCCGTCTCCTAAATTAGGGGAGAGAGTCCTGCAAAACCTACTCAACCCAAACCATCTGAGTTGCACACATGTCAAGGTCTAGTCACACCAGTGGAGCTGAGCATCCCTAGGGCTGTAAATTCAGAGACTCACAGAGTTTAAAGCCAGAAAAGACTTCATTAGATCATCCAACCCGGCCTCATGCATATCACAGGCCATTACTTTTCACACCCTTGCCCCTGTGTCAAGCCCAATAACTTGTGCTGGACTAAAGCACAGTTTGTGTTTGGCTACAGCAGATCTCCAGAAAGGCATGAAGAGACGGAGACCCCCCGCCCTCCGCACCGCCCTTGGTAGTTTTGCCAAGTGGTTAACATTCAGTTTCTAATCTGAACCCATCTGATTTTAGTTTCCTGCCATTAACTCTTGTTCTGCCTTTCTCTGCTAGATTATAAAACCCTTCAGCACCAGTATTATCTCCCCGAAAATATACTTATACACTCTAATCACGTCGCCTCCGAGTCTTACCCTGTACTTATCCCTGTGTTTGAGGACTTGATCACTATACGTTGCATAGACAGGTGCTGTCCCAGGGTGCTCCCGTGTGGCCCGGCAAGGTCCTGCAAACACTCTGCTTCAATTCCCCTCTGAAGTTAAAAAAAACAAAGCAAAGCCCTTACTTTATACCCAGAGCTGTTAAAATGCTATTCCCTCCCTCTCAGGGTCTAATTTATCCAGCTCTCCCACAAGAACTCCCCTCTTAGATTCATGGTTTTACAGTCCTCCTTCTTGGGGCCTGGCCATCCCCGGGCCTGTCAACTCTCCCCTCAGATGCTGGCCCTCCCCCCTGGGCATGTGTCTAGGCTGCACTTTCCCCTCAACAGCTTCCTGGCAGCTCCTTGACTGAGCTTGGAGCCTCCTTTTGAGTCACCAACCTGGTCAATTAATCAGTCTCTTGAACTTCCCCAGCTGGGTCTAATAACCACTAACACCTGTCTGTGCTGACTGGGAGAGAGGGGACCTTTGTCCCAACCACTCGACTAACTCCTGCTATCAGATCCTTAAAGGGCCCGGAAACTAACTGCTCGCTGGGGCCATCTTCCTCTGTCCCAATTACTGCTACATTTGCTCCCCTGGACGTGGAACAGGGTAACTGGCTTCTCAGATTATCTTCTCTGGCCTTAAAGGCTAGTGCCGCAATATACACTGATTAATACAGGAAAGATTCAAAGGGGCTCAGATCCAAATGCCTCCAAATCCTGGGGAAATTGAGATTCCAGAACAAACTTTACTAGTCAGGTGCATATCTATAGCACAAAGACTGCACACATTTATAAGGTGTTGTACACACTGACTCGACTGAGTCATTGCCAAAAGAGAGAAAGAAACTTTTAATACTCAGAGCCAATCAGAGCAGGATTAAGGTGGCTGGAATAGAGACATTTGCATATTAAAAGTGACATTACTGAGAAATAAAATTGCTGTTAAATAACAGCAGTTATGCAAGTCAGCCACTGATGACCAGCTGGAGAGCAGACAATTTCAAAACTGTTAGGGGATGGGCAGGGGAGACAAAACCATACAGCTCTGCACCAGGATCATCCATGCTCTCTGATTCAGACTAGTGTAAGTCGCCATTAAGAGAGTGACCCTCAACTAGGAGGAGAAAGACAGCTGAGTGGCTGGGGAGGTGTGAGGGTGGGAATGGGGGTTGTGGGAAAGAAAGACCATCACTGAAATCATGATTTTGGTTGCCATCTAAGAACCTAGCTTGAGAGATAAGCCGCCCTCTCTGTGCAAGGTGATTTACTGTTTACCAGCATCTCATTGTCAATGGGGATGCTCAGAAGGTTTAATTTTGCTACAGTAGGTGGCTCAGGGGAAATACAAAACTGGTTATATTAATGATTAATGGCTGACACACACGTTCCAGCTGTGACATTTATCCTGGCTGTTAAATAAGCTAAGCAGCAAGAGAGAGCACTCTCCATGGACAAGGTAAAGACTACAGCTGTTTTCTCTGTTAAAAGAGGTTTGGCACCCAGCAGCCCATGGGTTTATGATTTATTGTTTTTTAAATTTAAAGTAGCTGACCTAACTTCTCTGATAGGATCAATGCAGTGACAACAGTTCTGTTTTTTCATTGGATTCAAAAAGAAGTATTACTGATAAAGGGGGGGAAATATCCAGCCAAGGAGCGGGGAAAAGCAGCATTTTTCAGCTAGAAATTGAACCCGCAGTTCTGAAGGGAGAGGCATGGCTGTGCCAAATTCAGGCAACAAAGACATCTAGGCAGCTTATATGGATGTCGAAAAAAATGACTGTTCAAATTCATATTTCACACATACACTCGGCTGGTGCTGGCCAGCTCCTCAACTTCTCCTCGCTTCTTCAGGAAGCCTGCAGTAAATGTTATATATAGTTCACAGTTTAAAATGAGATTATTTTTAGACATAAATTCAGGAAAGATTTTTTTCCCTTTGGAAGTGACAAATGGGAAAGTCCCTCTGATCTCCAGTCCCCTGCTCCAATTCCAGTTTCTACATTATGACACAGAGGGTAACCTGGGAAGCAAAGGCCAATGAATCCTGAATACCAATGGGACTCACAGAGGGGGCTTGGCTTTAAAAAGTGGGGAACCAGGGGGTAAGTAAGGATTTTGTTTTCAAAATTAAACGCAATAGGTGTTCAGACGGTGACTCACAAAATGAAGGTGAATAATCTCGCCTTAGTTAGTTTACACCATGGATAATGGTGCAGAGGTGTCAGGTTTAACTCAGAATTTCCTGGCTTTTGTTGATCTGTTTCACAACCAGATTATTTAAAGATTTCTGTTGTGTTTAAAAATTGAATGAAAAATTTGAAAGAAACTATTCCATTGAAGGCTACTGAGTGGGTAGTCATTCAGGCCCACTCCAATCTGCTGGACAGTTTGTTAAAGCACTTACAAACATGCACTGTTTACCTGAAAACTAGATGAGGTTCTGGGTTTTTTCCACTGTACAGGATAACTGTAGTATCTGTAACAATAAGCAAAACCTTAAGCATATTTTCTTTATTTATTCTTTTATGTATTTAGCTCAAAAAAACCAAATTTGTTTAAACAATATTGGAGAATCATTTTCCTTTGCCAGTTTCTTTTAAGCATTTTTTTCTTTTTCATAGAAAACAATCATGAGAAAATTTTCACAACTGGAATACATCTTGTTTAAAAAAACAAAGGAGATGTAATATTTGCTCTTGATCAAGATTTCTCATGTAAAGCTGCAGCTGAGAGCAAGGTTGGTTTTTTTTGGTCCATTTCCAGCCAAATATATCTTGCAGAAGAAAACATCGAAAATCCCAAGGTACTTTTTGAAAGAATAGTGTTCTGGCCAAATTGTAAATGGGTAATTACATTCCAACCACTTAAATTCTCCCTGTAATTTCAACTTGTAGCAGGATTCTTTACCGCTGTACCTAAGTCTTATGTATTGTTGTTCATTGTTAAGTAGTTGTGCTTTCGTGGGGTGCCAAGCATTTCCTATACATACTGTCAAACTGTGTTTAGTTGAGAGATCACTTACCTTAGCTTGTACCAACATATTCAAAAAAAGAAAAGGCCTCAATTTACCCAAACCCCAGAACATCTGAATGACTTTCACATTCCCAGTCTCATCCAAATAAATGAAGTTTGACTGCAGATAGCTGGTCTAAATTAGCAGAGCTTGTAAAGTGCTTTAGGATCCATTTGACAAAAGAAACTCTATAAATATAAGATCATTATTATTTCTGACATTTAAAAATGCAAAAGGCTCACAGATTGCCAAAGAAATAATTGTCTAAAATCAGATTCTGCAAGGATTTTTTTTAATGCTAGTTGCCACATTGAACTTCCTAATGTGAAGCTCACAAGAAGCTCTGTGAAGCAGATAGTCACCAATGCAGCAAGCAGGATGCAGAGAGATGCATTTCAGGTACTCCCAGATTGAAACAGGTATTTACCAGGGGTTTGGTAAGCACTCCCTACTTTAAAGGGATTCTAACGGGATTAATAGGCCTAAAACCAAACCTAAGGAACAAATTCAGCTGTTGTTTGGATTACAGCAGACACAGTGAGCCACTGTCTATTCTTCCACTGCCACTTTTGCAGCACAAAGTGACACTGTGATAAACCAAAAAAAGAGAGATTTTTAGGTACGTTAAATTTGAGCTCCAGTCCATCAAACTTTAACACACTTGTGGTTTGAGCTTCCAGTGCTGAGAGGTCTGAACTGTCATTGACTTCAAGGGGAGAGAAAGATTGTAGGTCTTCAGAGGTGCTCCGGTCCCTCAGCAAATGCAGTCCTAGGATGTGGAGATCGATCTCACCTCAGTCCCGGGATTCCTAAAACTTCCTTTTACTTATTATATTTTAAAGCACTTTGTGATGTTTTCATTTTGTCTTCAGTACTTACACAGTGGTGCTTTATAGAATACCAGGAGATGATTCTCTGCTCTGATCCCTGAGCTTAAGATCTGAATCAACTTGTAGGAACTTTCAGCTAGTGCACCATTAGAAACCAAAAGCATCTATAAAAGCTTGACTTATTGTGGGAAGTTTAAGTGCAGCTAATTCACCTTTCCTGTTACTTTGGCTTCTGTTGCACATTGCAGGGGCGCTCAGACTTTGCAAAGCTCACCAGGGACTTCACTATTGCGTTCAGTTTTACAGACAAGATGCTACGCTGATGGGCAATACTATAAAACTCTAAAACAGGCAGACAGAGGGGATGAAATCTAGGACCCACTGAAGGGTCAATAGGAGTTTTGTCATTGACTTCAATACAGCCAGCATTTCATCCTGTGGAATGTAACCTATGCTTAAATCAAACTCTGTACCAGACTACTGGAGGGATGGCTAATATAACACCATTTTTTTAAAAAGACTTCAGAGGCGATCCTGGCTATTACATAACTAGTAAGCCTAACTTCAGTACCAGGTTCATTGGTTGAAACTATAGTAAAAAACAGAATGATAAAATACACAGATGAAAACAATGTGCTAGGGAAGAGTCAACACGGCCTTTATAATGGGATATCATGCCTCACCTATAGGAATTCTTTGAAGATGCCAGGAAGCATGTGGACAAGGGTGATCCAGTGGATACAGTGTACTTAAACATCCAGAAAGCCTTTGACAAGATCCCTCACCAAAGACCCTTAAGCAAAACAAGCAGTGATGGGAAACGAAGGTTAGGAATAAATTATCAGTTTTCACAATGGAAAGAGGTAAATAGCGAGGTCCCCTAAGGATCTGTATTGGAACCAGTGCTGTTCAATATATTCATAAATGATCTGGAAAAGGGGGTAAACAGTGAAGTGGCAAAGTTTGCAGAAGATACAACGTTACTCAAGATAATTAAGTCCAAAGCAGACTGCGAAGAGTTATAAAGGGATATCACAAAACCGAGTAACAAAATGGCAGATGTAATTCAGTATTGATAAGTGTAAAGTAATGAACATCTATACATATAAAATGATGGGGTCTAAATTAGCTGTTACCACTCAAGAAAGAGATCTTGGAGTCATTGTGGATAGTTCTCTGAAAACATTTGCTCAATGTGCAGTGGCATTCAAAAAGGCAACAGAATGTTAGGAACCATTAGGAAAGGGATAAATAAGACAAAATATCATAATGCTACTATATAAATCTATTATACGCCCACACCTTGACTACTGTATGCAGTTCTGGTTACCCCTGCTCAGAAAAATTATATTAGAATTGGAAAAGGCTGTGATCCAGAAAAGCTCTCACTTAACTTTAAGGACAAATCCCATTGACATGAGTGGAATTACTCACATAGTTACTGTTAAGCATATGCTTAAATGCTTTGCTGGATGAGGACCATAGAAGCCCTTATTAGTTAATGGACAGACACACTCTGACTTAGATGGGTTAACAATCAGGCCTCTAATGGTAAAAGATCTCAAAGCATTTTTCAGCATTATTGTAGATACAGCACCAACAGTGTGGTAGGAATTTTAGACTTGTGTGAATAGAAGTGGTGAAATCCTGGCTCCTTTGATGTCAGTGGAAAGAATCCCATTGACTTCAAAGAGGCCAAGATGTCATCCAAGGTCTCTGCCCTGAAAAGCTTCAAGTCTAAATTATTATTAAATAATAAAACACTATTCATGCATTATTTATCCCATCGGTCATAAGGTGAGTTGCTGACAAGACTAGGACTAGAACTCCCATTTCTTCTGGTCTTTCTTTGTTATAAACATTCTCTCTTTCTGAGTAGTTGCAGTCATATGTTATCAATCTCTGCAACCCCAACAAAAGGAGCATGGTGAAAAATCCAATTTTAAAAAAATGCAGAATGTTAAAGACATTTTATTGCAAGGGAAAAGAGCCATTTTGTTATTAAAAAGGCAGAGACTGAAAATAATGAGGGAGACATAACAAGAAAGCTCCATTCCCAACTGGCCTGCTTAAAAGGTCAAGCCACCACCACTTTGGACATAAACTAAGCAAAACAACGCTAACTTGGCCGCATGCAGAGCCAGGCAAACTATAAGACCTCATAAAGTTTTTGATCACTATGGCCCCAATCCTGCAGTGAACTCTACATGGGCAGACCTCTGCACTGGCACAGAGGCCCACTGCAGCTCTTCACAGATGCAAGGGTCCATTGGAGGGAAACTCAGTTTAGAATTGAAGCCTATGTCCTCCCATGCAGGACTAATATTATTTGTATATGGTAGGACCCACGATGAACTAGCTGCTTTCTAGCCATTCAAGAAGGGATGGCCCTTCCTCAAAGAACTGCTAATCTAAAGACAGAGGCTAGGGGAAGGGGAACAACCAACAGAAGTGACCCAACACCGATGCCCTTTGTTCTCTGAAGTACTATTATTTATACTATGATACTGCCTATAATGTGCTAGGTGTTAGCCAAACACAGAGGAAGATACAGTCCCTACTTCTAGGAGCGCACAATCTAAATATATGAATCCATAAGAGAACCTTACTATTCTTTTCCTATTTATTTTAAGTGGTTTGCACTCACCCTGATCAGACAGTGGCCAATGCTAGGTGCCCCAAAGGGCATGAACAGAGCAGGTAACCATCATGTGATCCTCCCATTGCCTATTCCCAGCTTCCTGCAAACAGAGGCTAGGGACACCATCCGTGCCCATCCTGGCTAATAGCCATTGATGGACCTACCCTCCATGACTTTATCTAGTTCTTTTTTGATATATATATCTACACACACACGGAACTATCATCACTTCCATCCTCTCCTGCCAAGAGCATGCAGTGCTCAAATGGTTAATGGAAAATCACTTGACAACAAGCTTTTGCCATCTGCTCTGTCTGGTACTCTAGCTGCATAGAGAACACAACTCAGAGAGAAAGAGAGAGAGAGAGAGAACTCTGTGGTTTAAATGCATGTGTGCTGTGTTTACACAATGCAGCATGTGTACTTGTTGTTTTCCTCAGGTCTCAGAGCAGGAGGAAGAGGCAGCACTTTCTGATGGACAGCATGAAGGTTTTACCTCCAACAGGAATATCATAAGGGAGGATTATGTAACTTTGTCCTCAATAACCAGCACTTCACCTTCCCAAGCTTCGGCACTGTCACTTCCAAATAGTGTTTTCTTATTAAACAGCCACTCTAAAATATGCAGGAATCACTGTATTTTTAGGCTTCCCTTTGGATGCAAAGTTATTTAAACATCACCCAGTTTGGGAAACACTATTAAAAAATGAAACTGGCAAGTAGCCATATTCTTTAACCTGTTGTAAATGTAGTTTTGACAGACTCTGGCTGGTAATTTGTATTGTACTTGTGCCTCAGCAAATATCCTAATGAAAAGTGTGAACTTATAGTAAACTTATTACTTACCAGGGACAATATTTGCAAGAAATCTTGGGTGTTGAGGCCCACAGCTCAGGAGGAATGTTTTCCTAAGTTAAGCCAAATAGAATTTGTGGCTATTTCTCATTCACTAACATTTTAATAGATATACAATATATTATCTGTCAATAAGAACCTAGCTTGTTCAGTTAAAAAAATAAACAACTATACTTTTCTCATTGGCTGAAACACACAAGCAGGTCTGTTCTCTAAGGCAGTAATGGTCCTGCAAACAATAGCTCTTCCCCTTAAATTAGCTTACTAAATAAACACATCTGAGGTGAAATCCTGGCTGTGTTGAAATCAGTGGCAAAACTCCCATTGACTTCAATGGGGCCAGTATTATTGCACTCCTGGAGGGGTGGGGCAGGCAGAGAGGTGGCCTTTGAGGTAACTATGGACCTGCTCTATTTGAAAGCTTTTAGCAGAGTAAGTCCAGAGTCCCGTGTGAATGTAAAGGAACCCAGGGTGGTGTAGGAAAGTCTCTTACAGTGATTTCAAGATCATGAATCCTACTAAATTACACATCATTACTGAACTACTGAATCACAAATCTTACAAAATCATTTAATCTAAAGGGCACTACTCAGCTGGCTCAACACAGATAAATAATTGGAATAAATAACTAGATCAGGGGTAGGCAACCTATGTCACGTGTGCCGAAGGCGGCACAAGAGCTGATTTTCAATGGCACTCACACTGCCCTGGTCCTGGCCACCGGTATGGAGGGCTCTGCATTTTAATTTAATTTTAAATTTTTCTTAAAAATTTTAAAAACCTTATTTACTTTACATACAGCAATAGTTTAGTTATATATCATAGACTTATAGAAAGAGACCTTCTAAAAACATTAAAATGTATTACTGGCACACGAAACCTTAAATTAGAGTGAATGAATGAAGACTCGGCACACCACTTTTGAAAGGCTGCCGATCCAGGAACTAGATCAACACCTCCTGAGAAAGAAACCCTCATATTGCATATACCGTACATGGCAACAGCAGAACAGTATCCTAAGTAGAAAACATCTATCCAGGAACTATGTAGTCAATCAATAGAGCAAAAATGAACAGAATAAGGCTGGGGTTTCAAAGGGGACTGGCTAAAGGAGTCAGGTGACCACCTCCAATTTACTTAATCCCAGTCTAAATTATTGACAACAAATCATCTAACCAGGTCTAACCCACGCCCACTTAGTTATTGCTTACAGAAAGTACATCTGACATGCAATGTTGTCACTCAAAGTGCAACATTCCCCACAGGGCTGGAGGCAGGAGTTAGGAGTCACTCCAGGGAGAAGAATTCTGAGGGGTCCTTATCAAGTTTGGTTTGAAATAGCTTCATCAATTTACTGTGTAGGATGCAATTTACAGACTCTGAAGCTCAGAAAGGTTCACACTGGAACAAAACAAATTTTTCCCATGATGGAATGTCACTGCAAACCCATAGACCGGGGTTTGGCTAATAACAGCATCATGCCTATTTGGTGGGATCAAAGTAAGACTAGACCTTGTCTTCCCTGTAGTCTTTACTTAGGCTAGGTCTACACCGGGGGTGTCAACCTAAGATATGCAACTTCAGCTAAGGACATACAATGGGGGGTGGAGGGGAGAGGGAAATTACGCTGTTCATAAATACACATTTATTTGTTTCTTTAGAAATGCATAATTACAGCATTTGATAGAATTTTTTCCTTAGAAAAGTAGTTAAGCAACAATACAAACAAAATTGTTAGTCTTTTGCAAATACAATTTTTCATTACACTGAACAGAAACCACCAGCAAAAGGCTAATACTTGCAGTATGGGCTTTCTCTTTTTTTAAACATTTTCTTTTTTTGTTATAAACACCTTAGCAAATAAAAAAGCCATTTAAACAATGAAAAATATTTAAGCTCTTGATTTCTATATGTGATAAAGCATGTACTGCAAAGCAGCAATGTGTTCGATAAGAGAGCTACGGACATTCAGTGGTATGATTCACAGAAGAAACGATGGGATAAAACATTAATTCGGTTTTAATGTTTTGATTGATTAGGTTTTTTTTTTTTTCTCATGGAGGGAATATTTTTCCTTAAATACCTAAGGGATGACCCTGTATATTTAGAGGGCCAACTCCTCAGCTGGTGTAAAGTGATGTAGTTCAACTGAAGTCAGACCTGCACTGATTTACACCAGGTGAGGATCTAGCCATGTGTGTAAAAACAAACAGACCAACAGAACAGTGATATTTACAAGAGAAGTAAATGAAAATGTCTGTTAGTCTGATGTTCACATCCTTTCTCCTGTTGTTGTACGTGGGCAGCAACCCTTAGCTTCTGACTGTGGTCACTGGCATCTGGATCTATGAAGCTTCCACAATCCCTGCTTTACTCGATCTGGATTGCTCCGTGTTCTATCTGCATTTCTGGCTGGATAGTTGATTGAAGGGAATCTGTGCTCTATGGAAAGAAACACAAAAAAATGAATCCATATTTTACTTCATATTATCTTCTCAACGCAAGTGCATTAAAGAAGATGCTAAACGCAAGTTACTCAAGATCTTTAACCCCTGCTTCACCACTGACTTGCTATGTGGACTTCTATGCTGGTTGCTTCATCGTCTCATCCTTCCCACCTGGGAGAAAGGGCTAATGTCACTTACCTGGCTCACGGGAGTATAGGGAAAACTGCTGAGTATATGTTTGTATCGCTTTTTGAAAAATATAAAGCTAATAAAAATGCAAAGTGTTATTAAAACACTATATCTCTTTGGATGCTAAATGTTTTATTATCTTCCTTTTGGCCACATATAAATCTCAATTAATTACCAGATCCTCCTAATGTGTCCAAAATTAAAGGAGTTTATTTTTCCAAAGATGGACAGAGGATGTAGGAGAACCATTAGTGCCAACCCAGGTTATGAGTTTTGGTAAAATGTCATCTAAAATAAATAATACACTTAGGAAGCTGCTCAGAAAATAAATTGTAAATCCCAATTTTTGTAAAGAAACTGCAAAGGACGACAATCAAGGGGACCTAAACCAGAGCAAAGTAAAAAGAAGATGCACACACACATACACACACAAGTAAAGTTTAAGCAGTACACCACTCCCAGCTCTCCCTCCAGGATGGCCGCACTTACACTGACATAAAGGTGCTTAATGTTCGTATGGGAAGGAAAATACACTCTACTGTTAAAAGGCACCTTTATACTGGTATAACTCCATCCACACTAAAGGTTGTATCAGTACAACCATTTCAATAAAAAAAAATCAAAACCCTAACCAAAATAGTTACACCAACCCAAAACTTGTGTGTGGTTCAGGCATACACTGGAATTGAAATGGGAGTTTATATAAGTTTTAGCACAGTAGCATTCCACCTTTACTGTGTACAGTGGGCCTTTTGTATACTCCTCCTGGGGTTCTCAGACAACACAAGACAGGTGCATTTAAGTGCAATTCACACCAAATAAACAAGGTCAAATAAGAATAAAAATACTGTAAATAATCCTGGTGTTTTCTGAGAAATTAACCGTTTCCCTCTAAAAGGAGGCAAAGAATTCTCGATTCCTACAGAGAGGAGACAGACCTGTATGAACAGGATTAAAAGAAAAACAAACCAAAACCCCATACAATTGATTTACTCTTAAAAAGAAAAAAAAGATGTTTGTATTAAGAATGTGAGTTATTCATATATTGGTCCAGTCAAGTGAGGCCTCCAAGTGAGTAGCTAATGTGTAGAGCCTCAGGAGTTTGTGACAGAGATTCTGCATGAAGCAAAGTGAACCTAGATTGTCACAGAAGTTGTACTTTGAGCCAACTGATGCTCTGGGAACAGGACAGGGTGCAAGAGCAATAGAGTAGCAACACTGCCATTACAGGAAAAGATACTTTTTGGCACCCTATTTACTGTCCTCTCTCTCCTAATACGGAAAAACTAGCATTAACACTTGGGATGGGGCTTCAGAGAAACCAGGGGTGAAACATAGCTAATGGTTTTTCTACCCAAACCCAGTGGACTGTAGGGGCTTATTCAAATAAAAATACTGTGAGGTTCAACTTGTCAAAGCTTTCTTCTTAAATTAAGGTTTCACTGTGAAATTAATTCTTGCCTGCTTTTTTGTGTTCTATTGCCAGTAATTACATGTAGCTACAATTTTTTTTCATGTGGAATTCTACAAGTCATTTGATTATTTACTTGTCCTATATAACAGTGCCAGTCAGAAGAATGATGCTAACAGTTTGTCAACAGCTAAGCTGTAAAGCAACCACCTAAACACCTGGGGGAAAAATATATATAACATAAGCACTGACTATATATCCAGGATTCAGGCTATCAGGCACGAAGTACGAGACTGTTTGAAGGGCTTGCAAGTGAGCTGCATTGTGTGGTTTTTTCCCCCATGTTAACCAAACCTGATCCTCAATCAGGAGATTTCAGTGAAAAAAATAATGTGTGATATTACCACATTTTGTTCTTGCAAATTAATGAGTCAAGAATCCTTAGAGTTTCTATAAGTAAAGAATGAAATCAGGACATGAAAGCATGCAAACTACTTCCAGGTCCTGAATATTTGCCAGATCTCAACCCGACCTTTGGACATGCAGCTGCAATTCTGTCCCTGTGATGTGCCGCTGACCTACTATTAGTTAGATGTCTAAGTACCTGATTTGTGAGCACAAATTATCAGTCAGACTTAAATTAACTTGCAAATACAAAACTTAAATAAACTGAAATTAGTATTGAACATCAGGGCATTCATATCTGCTTCAGTTCAACTCAAAGGAGTGATTAATTTCAAAGGAGCCTCATTTCTGCCTCTAATTTGACATGTGCAACCCGGCATCCATAAACAATAAGGCACTGTTTGGAGGGCACAAAGATGAGAAATTAGAGGCTGATTTTCAGACCTGAAGTAGGTGTTCACATGTGATGTTTTCAACTTGGAATTTGTGCAGGGTACTGGATTTTGGTCCTGGAGGACAATAATGAGCCCCACTTTTGACAAGCTTGGATATATAAACAGATTCAAAATGTTTGAGGCCATGAAAATATCTCTGCATAGAACTTTCTGGAAAAAGAAATAATACAGGTTGCTGCTGTATTACTGAGCTAAGATGTGCATTTAATATTTTTCCCTTTATCCAATCAGTTCATTTCCAGTTATGCAGGACCACTTCATCATTTCAACCAAACTGGTTATTTGTTTATGAGTTCATAAGTAATCCATACATTTTAAAGTGACGCAAATATTAGGTTTATTTTACTAATTTACATTTATAGTTCCTTAGTTTTTAGCCTACGTAAACTAGGAAATATTTACCGTGAACTTATTTTTAGCCTTTTTGCATTTCTTTCCATACTCCTCTTGTTTTACATTCCTTTCAGTTTATCTACAACTTGGTATAAATCTCTGTGGTTAGCCACAATGTTAAAACCTAACACAGTGCAAAGTGTCTCTGAAAGAAAGTGGCTCCTTTTGTGGTTGCCAACTGTGTGGGAGACAGATGCCTATTTTAACGTCTGGACTCGACAACCAACTGCCTGTCAGATCTAATAGCTGAGAGGGATGATAATGTCACAAAAAAAACAGCTCCCAAACAAATTCAGTGGGAAGTGATTTATGTGAACACTCTGGGGGCCCAGATCTGCAATGGCAATTTACTATGAATGAGCACCTCTGAATGTGTGATGCAGCAGTATTTTATTATTTGGATCGAGCCAGAAGTGTGCATGGCACTTTAAAGGTTTAAAATAAATAAATATGGCAAGAGCCCGGTACTGAGAAGCTTATTGTCTGTGACATTTGTGATAGACAATGCAATCCCATGCAGTATCTTTGGGGACCATTGTTTTAAATTTATGAATGATGTATGTATGATTGTGTTTTGCGCCATAAGGGAGGGTTACCACAGCTCTTCCAGGAACTCAAAACAGACTAAGATGAGCTGGTAAGTGCACTTCTACAGTTAAAATGCTGCACTGGTGCACCTGTGCTGCTGCAGTGCTTTAATGAAGATGCTAGTTAATTCACCTCCCTGAGAGGCAGTAGCTTTCTTGGTAGGAGAAGCTCTCCCACTGACATAGCGCTATCTACATGGAGGGCTAGCTCGGTATAATTACGTTGCTCTGGGAGGATGGATTTCTCACATCCCTGAGTGACGTAGCTATGCTGATATAGGTCTGTAGTGTAGACCAGTCCGAAGACTGCAAACAACTCCAGAGAGATACCATGCCCGGAGGTGGTTTGCACATACCAGTTCAAACTTGGTTTTCCAGAGACCAAGAGACAAAGAAAGATGTTTCTCTGAATTTAAACAGACTCCGGGCCTTCATTTTGAGTGAGCAAACAGACAGGATCTTCTGTACAAGGAGAGACCCCAAGCTTTGCTGAAGGGTTGGAACGGATATTGTACTACTAGCCTCCTCATGTGGAAGATGGGCAATTTCTAGTATGTTCAGTACGCGCGTGGGACCTTTCTTTGTTTTCATATATTTTCTCTGTGATGCTTCTGCCTTAAGATTAAGTGTACTTTGCTTTGGAAGAGCCATGTGGACATTAGTAAAAACACTATTTTTGTGCTTATTTATTGTACGTTACGGGCAGAGAATGTACAGGAATATTTTGTTCCAACACTGGTTTGATAATTTATTCGGCCATATATTCTCTGTTAAGGAATAGTTCTGGCTATATTATTTTAGGCACGCAAAGGCCTTCAGGCATAGGGGATCTATAAATAAAAATGCATAATCACTATTATTATTATTATTTTTTACGGTGGCCTTAAAACACCAGAAGGCTCCTGGACACAATAGACCAGCTTCAGGTTACATGTTAAGGCTTATCGCTCTTGCATGTCATTCTGCATATGCACATTTCCAGCACACTTGGGTAGGGTTTCTTTCCACTCATGACAGAATACACTGTCAGCAGCAGGCCTTGCTTGTTATACCTCTGTATTCAAAAGTCATGTAAAAGTCAGGCCGTTTAAAACTCTTTTGTTCCCACAACTTGCATTCACTCCAATTTGAGTCCGGGATGCTCTCAGGAGGCCCTCAAAAAAGCAGGACTTTGGTTTGTAAAACGAAACGATTTTTTAATCTTAACAGTCCAAAACAAGCCGGTCAAACTAGTAACCTTCAGTACACATACACAATACTGGAGAACATCTTAACTTACAAAATGTACGATTTTCTTTTCCAGAGAGCTGACAAAGCAATGTTTTGCCCATAGTCAGTGTTTGCAGTCAGTTTAGAGAGCCTCACAAAATAGGGGTTTACAATAGGAATGGTGACAAAATCCAACTCTGCAGCCAGCTTGTGGCTCTGCTGTCATAACTGGCAGTTCAGTTTGCACTCCTTCTGGGCTCCTCTGAGCAGTTTTGGGAGTAAAGCAACTACCTTCAAAAATTTGACACTGTTTGAGACCAGCCACATTTTGTTGCCACCAGCATCAGTCACTGCTTTGAGCAGATGAGAAATTAGGCATGTACTCTTGGTGAGTGACTGTCAGGTTGCAGTCAGATGGCCTGAGATCACTGCCGAGTTCAAGTACCTTTATATTTCCTGAGAAAAACAAGAGTTTTCTATAGCCAGCTACATGAACATTCATATTGGCGTAAAGGATAATGCCTCCGTTTTAAAAGAGAGCCTCAAGTGTTTGCTTATAATTGATAACACTGCAGCTGATGTGGGAAATCCAAGCAGTGGATCAAAATGATTGAACTGCAGGCAGGAAGGACAGGCACCCTTCAAGAACACTGAACTTGAGAACTCAGGCTGAAAGAAACTTTCCTATTATGACTCCAGGCAAACATCTTCCTCCTGTCCTATCAGCTTGGTGTGCCTCTTTTACTGATTCAGGAAAATGATGATGACTAAAATGACTATACTCTAGGACCAATCAAGCAAGGACTCAGAGGTAGGAACAAGGCCAGGAATAGTCAAAGGCTGTTTATAAATGAAGGCACTCATTACAGGAGACATTTTTAGAGTTGAGAAATTGCATATTAAAAACTCTAAGGGAATGAAATATTTGTGGACAGAAACATAGTTATTCTGACAGGCATTTGCATCTTTTTAAGTACTTTCAAATGTGAAAAAATACGTACTTGGTTAGTAGCAGCATGGTCTGTCACTGGCGCCAGCTGAACATATTGGACCTGGATATCACTTCCTTGGAGTGGGGATCCATCTACGCCCCCAGATGCAGGATCTGCAGAGGCAACAGCTATCAACTGAGCACCCTGTAACACCTGCAGACAAACCAGCAGAGAAAATATCCTGTAAACAACCATAGTTACAAAGGCCTTGTGAACACTGTGAAACATCTGTAACTACAAAACAGATGTGAGACCTAAAAAAAAAAAGAACCCCACCAAAAAACTATCCATCAATAATGGTTAAGTTAAATTGCAAGGTTTTTCAAGAGAATATGGTATTCATACTGAAGGACAGTTAGACCAGAAGCACTTTGTTGTGCTTTATAAAATCTGGATTCCTTCCGTTTTTTAGTGAAATGGTTAACAGCCAACATACCTGGAAACGTTTACCTCTCTTATGATTCTGTAATACAAAACAGCACTAGTGACGGTACAAAACCATCCCGAGGGATTATGCTAAATACTCCGGGTTTCATTTCTTTAATTAAAATAAAACCACCTTTGATTAACAAAAACAGAATGAGGCTGTTATGCAGCACTTACACACTGCTTCCTATAACTGCTGAACCTATTTTCCTTGTTAATGAGTGCACCCAATTCCCATTAGCCTAGTGGGGGTTACTCCAACATTCCAAAGAGAAAAACAAAATGGAACACTGGTGTTTACATCATGCGGTTCTGTGGCCCTAATCCAAAGCCCAGCCAAGTCAATGGGAGCATGTCCATTATTCCAGTGGCCTTTCAATCAGGGTGTAGAATCAGAGGCTTTGCCTGAATCCCAATAGTCAGAGGAAGATCTCTGCCCAGGTCACCTATAAGTGTACAGGGGGAGGGTAATAAAGCAGCACTGGGGGCTAATGGCCCAACGACACCTCCAGAAGAAACCCAGAAGCTCTAAATAAACTGCTCAATGAGAAGAGAGGAGGAGCTAGAGCCCTGCAGCCAGTGACCAGAGTGCTGTCTGGTAATTAACCAGAGCTGGGGCTTTTTCTGCTAGATTTTATGTTTGCATCAAAATCTTTGGCTTCATTTATTGTTACAGCTGTATCCTAAAGCCCATGATATGGGGTAGGAGAAAGGCTTTGCAGGGATGATTGGCTTTTGTTACTGGACCAGGTGTCTGATGCCCCTCGCTTACAAGGATATACAGTGCTGTTAATGCCGTAGGCCGTATTTTCACAAAATTTGCAATTTTTTACATTCTTAAAATCACTTTGGAAAAGGTAAGTAGTAGGGCTGTCGATTATTCGCAGTTAACTCAATCGATTAACACAAAAATATTAATTGCAATTAATCACAGTTTTAATTGCACCATAGCATACCAATTGAAATTTATTAAATATTTTTGATGTTTTTGTACATTTTCAAATATATTGATTTCAATTACAACACATAAGACAAAGTGCACAGAGCTCATTTTATATTATTATTTTTATTACAAATATTTGCACTATAAAAATGATAAACAAAAGAAACAGTTTTTTTCAATTTACCTCATACATACAATACCGTAATGCAATCTCTTTAACGTGAGAGCACAACTTACAAATTTGGGGGGGTTTGTCATGTACATCACTCAAAAACAAAACAATGTAAAACTTTAGAGCCTACAAGTCCACTCATCCTACTTCTTGTTCAGCCAATCATTAGGACAAACACATTTGTTTACATTTACAGGAGATAATGCTGTCGGCTTCTTATTTACATCACCTGAAAGTGAGAACAGGCTTTCGCATGGCACTTTTGTAGCCGGCATTGGAAGGTATTTACGCGCCAGATATGCTAAAAATTCATATGCCCCTTCATACTTTGGCCACCATTCTAGAGGACATATTTCCATGCTGATGATGCTCGTTAAAAAAATAATGCATTAATTACATTTGTGACTGAACTACTTGAGAAAGAATAGTATGTCTCCTGCTTTGCTTTACCCACATTCTGCCATATATTTCATGTTATAGCAGTCTCAGAAGATGACCCAGCACATGTTGTTCGTTTTAAAAACAATTTCAGTGCAGATTTGACAAAACACAAAAAAGATACCAATGTGAGATTTCTAAAGATAGCTACAGCACTTGACCCAAGGTTTAAGAATTTGAAGTGCCTTCCAAAATCTGAGAGGGATGAGGTGTGGAGCATGCTTTCAGAAGTCTTAAAAGAGCAACACTCCAATGTGAAAACTCCAGAACTCGAACCACCAAAAAAGAAAATAATCTTTCTGCTGGTGGCATCTGACTCAGATGATGAAAGCGGACGTGCATCAGTCTGCACTACTTTGGGTCATTATCAAGCACAATTCCTCATTACCATGGACGCATGTCCTTTGGGAGGGTGGTGGAAGCATGAAGGGACATACAAATCTTTAATGCATCTGGCACATAAATATCTTGTAACATCGGCTACAACAGTGCCACGTGAAGAGGAGGTTACTCACCCTGTGCAGTAATGGACGTTCTTCAAGATGTGTGTCCCTGTGGGTGCTCCACTTCAGGTCAACGTGCTTCCCAGTGCCTTTGATCGGAGATTTCTACAGCAGGACCCCTACGGGCAGTGCACACGCTGTGCCTGCCTCACAAGCTGTCAGTGTTTGAATACCGCATGCATGGCCCGGGCTCCTCAGTTCCTTCTCTGCAAGGGAGTCCGTTCCAGATTCCGAGGTAGAGGGGAGGAGGGTGGATAGTGGAGCACCCACAGGGACACTCATCTCGAAGAACGTCAGTTACTGTGCAGGGTGAGTAACCTCCTCTTCGAGAGAGAAACATCCCTGTGCGTGCTCCACTTCAGGTGACTGAAAAGCAGTATCCTTTAGGATGGTTGGGATTTTGGATCAGGTAAGAAGGCTGTTGACAAGACAGCTCTACCCATCCTGGCATCGGATGCTGCATGTGCACGAGAGCGTAATGATTGGCGAAGGTGAGGTTCGATGCCCAGGTACCTGTCTTGCATATGTCAGAAAGCAGGACGTTATGGAGAAAGGCTTGGAAATGGAGATGGCTCTAGTAGAGTGTGTCCTGATTGATGTCAGGGCTTGTATGTGCTTCAATTGGTAGCAGAGACTTATGCAGTCTGCAGTCCATTTGGAGAGTCTCTGGATAGAAATAGCTTTTCCCTGTGAACTCTGAGTGATAGAGACTAAAAGTTTGGGGATTTTCCTAAACAGGGGTTTTGTTCTATCCAGGTAAAAGGATAGCACTCTGCACACATCAAGAATGTGCACTGCTATTTCAAAAGCATTAGCATGGGGTTTTGAGAAAAATTGCCACCTTTAAATCTGTTATGGAATGGCCAGAGAAGTTGAAGTGTTCTTCTATTGATAGAGTAACCATCCGGAATCTCTGTTTCTTGACAAACTTGTTTAGGCGTCGAAGGTCAAGGATAGGGCACCATCTGCCGTTTTTCTTTCCTGTCAAGAAGTAGTTGGAGTAAAATCCTTTCCCTCTGTATCGAGCTGGTACCCGCTCTTTTGCTCCTAGTTTTATGAGGTGTTGTACCTCTTGACGGAACAACTGTTTGTGAGGGGATCCCTGAAGAGGGACTGGGTGGGAGGATGGGTAGAGAGCATGGAGAGGAAGGGGATGGCATAACCCGATCTGACAATTTCCAGGACGCATCTGTTCATAGTGATAGCTTCCCAGTTGGTAAGGAAGGGTTGCAGACGGTGTCCAAAGAAATGGATGGTTGAAATTGATGCTGAAGAGGGTGGGAGGTTTTCTGTACCCTCGACCAAGGCTTCAAATTTGTTTGTTTGAGGCAGGAGGGTGGATCGCTGTCATTTGCGGAGGGCAATGTTGTTGGGTTCTGGGTGTATGGCGTTGTTGTTGCTGTGTACCATATTGTCTGAAGTGTTGATTTTGCACAAAAGCATGGTAGTGTGGCTGTTGGTATGGCTGATATATCTCCTGCCTCTTTTTTGTGGCAGGAGGCCTAAAGATCTGAGTGGCATGTGATTCTTTCAAGGAATGGAGGACTTCGTTGGTTGTAGAGATGATGAGTTCGTCCCCATTGAAGGGAAGATCCTGGACAGTGCTCTGTATCTCCTTGGAAAAGGAGAAAGAAGTAAACCATGAGGCACGCCGCATGACAATGGCCGTGGCCATGCATCTGGCAGCTGCATCAAGAACAACCTGAAGAGTTGTGTGGGAGATCAGTTGGCCCTCGGACACCACTGCTTTGAATTGTTGTTGTTTGTTTTCTGACACATTATCAATAAATTGCATTACTTTAGCATAATTTTTGTGGTCATATTTTGCTAAGAGTGATGAATAATTCGCTACTCAAAATTGCAAAGTGGAAGATGAACACACTTTGCACCCAAAGGAGTTCAGTCTCTTGTTCTTCTTGTCAGACGGGGTAAATCGGAAAGGCTGGTGCTTATTTTTCTGGTTGGCCACCTCAACCTCTAGCGAATTGGTTGATGGGTGAGTAAACAGAAACTCCCAACCCTTCGATGTGACAAAATATTTGCGGTCCAGTCTCTTGCTAGAGGGGGTTATCATGACCAGGGTCTGCCAGATAATTTTAGCTGGTTCCATGACGGCCCCATTAATTAGTAGGGCTATTTTGGATGAGGTGGTAGCTTGTAATATGTTGGTGAGTTCACAGTGGGTTTCTGGTACCTCCTCCAGGGTAATCTTGAGTTCATCAGCTACCCTTTTAAATAATTCCTGAAAGTAAATGAGCTCATCAATAGTGGTAGGTGGTGGGGGCACCGTGGCCTCCTGTGGTGCTATCACTGTAGGATGGGGAGATATGTCCTGTGCAGACGAAGCGGCTATTTCAGGTCTTATCTGCCTATCCTTGTAAGAAAGTATCGTGGAGCGTCTGACAGCTTTTCTACAGGCGGCACGGTGAACGCTTAACTGTGCAGTGGTGTAGTTCCATGGACCCCAGTGTGGCCATTGCCCAGGAAAGGGGGTAGGTGGTCCCATCCAGGGGTTGCCTACCAGTGTGGGTAGCCACTAGGATAGGAGGAGTGCGGTATAGTGCATCTCCTACTTGTAGGTAAGCGAACCTGCAAGGAATATTGTGAGGATAACATATGGTAATCCTCCTCCTCCCCCTCTTCTCCATTTGAGAGGCTTGGAGCGGCAGGGGAATACTGCAGATAGGGGGCTGAAGGTCTTGGTGATAAACTGGTGCCGAGTAGCAGAGATTGAGGGATATGTGACACTCTTAAATCCCCTGGATGTAAAAACTGAGGTGCTGCAGTGACTCGAGGTGCTGAATGATAAGGCAGGAGAGGAGTAAGGTTAACTGAAGTGGAGCTGGTGCTGCTGCTGTTGGTGTAGGCAGAGTCTGTGGAGGCAGCTGCTGTATTGGAGGTTGCACTGGAGGTGCATACTGTGCCGCAGGAGTAGGTGCCCCAAACGTGGGCACTGTCGGGCAGGCAGATGACATGAAGTGGCTTGGTGCCGGGAGCATCAGCTGCAGCGGGTGAGAAAGGGCTCCACAAGATCAAATGGCGGTGCCATGATCTCCATTTGTGCTCTCGGCACTGTGCTGTCAAAGGTTTCAGAGGGAGAGCTGTAGGAGGCGGGCAGCTGAAAGCCCTGAGCCTCGGCACCAGGACGCTGAGCAGCCGTGCCTAAGGTGCCTGCAGACTTAAAAGTGCTGAGCCAATGAGCGGTGGGCACTTGTGAGGTGGAAGGCACTTGAGACTTCTTTGCTGAGGAGCAGACCTTGAGGGGGGAGGAAGCTGGCCATTTCTTTGTTTTACCTTTCTCCCTTGAGGGATTTAAAGAGCTTTGCTGGCCAGGGTCAGACAAAGGTCTGAAGGAGTTTTCTAAGAGGAGCAGTTTCAGTTTGATCTCCTGTCCTTGCGGATTTGCGCTTTAAGCTTACTAAAGTGAATGCATTTTGAGGGTACATGAGACTCCCCCAAACAGCATACACACTATGAATGACCATCTCAGATAGGGATGGCTTTGTTGCAGGAAACACATCTCTTGAAGCTGGCAGAGCTGGGCATGTCCGTAGCCAAGAGGTATTTTTTTATTTGTAATAAAAAATAAATATAAAGTGAGCACTGTACACTTTGTGTTGTGTTGTAACTGAAATCAATATATTTGAAAACATAGAAAACATAAAAAAATGTAAATAAATGATATTCTATTATTGTTTAACAGTGCAATTAATCACGATTAATTTTTTTAATTGCTTGACAGCCCTAGTAATTAGGGAAGTGTATTACAGCTATATACATTTTCAAAAATATTTAACAGCTATTATTCTTCTGCTGAATGTAATACCTTAGTGGGGTCAGCGGTGATAACTAATGAACAGGTTATAATTCTAGTAGTGGCTATTGTAGAGGCTTTGAATTGGTTGGCCTAGTTATGTGATAAAGTCAACGGAAAAGAACATTCTTATAAAAGAATGGCCTCTTGCTGCTGCATAAATAAGGAGACAAAGCCAAGACAGTCATTCTCACAGCCAAAGACATTAATTTTTTACAATATATTGTTACACTGTGTTCCTACTGTATAATAAATGTGTCGATTTAATAATTATTTCTAATGACTGATTGTACACAATGAATCATTATAGATCTGCATGCTGACTGCTTTAGGTTAGGTTCACTGTTGGCTCTGAGCAATCAGAAACCATCTTACTCATTATAGAACAGTTTAAATATGTACTTTTCTAAGGAGAAGTATGAGGTCAGAATACATTTTAGGCATAGCAAATCAATAATGTCTCCCCAATAATCTCTTTGTTTAAACCTATACCAAATGCTGAAATCATTAGCTTCCATATGCTGTAAATTTGTACAATAAACTTTTCAAACCACACCGATGAGCAGCTTTAAACAAACAAAATTAACAAGCAAAAAAACCCAACAAAAGAGAACAAAGAACAAATGATTATACAAATTATTATTTATATAATCAAATTTGATTTCTCAGTTGTGTCCAGGTGGATGGCCACAGAGGAGTGGGTAAGTTAGAAATTCCCTGAGGAGCACAGGGGATAAAAGGAGGTGACCTCCTAGAGCAGGGGTGGGCAACTTTTTGGCCTGAGGGCCACATCAGGGAATAGAAATTGTATGGCAGGCCATGAATTCTCACAAAATTGGAGTTGGGGTGCAGGAGGTGGGGTTGGGGATGAGAAGTTTGGGATGTAGGAAGGTGCTCCAGGCTGGGATCGAGGGGTTTGGAGAGTGGGATGGGGATCAGAGCTGGGGCAGGGAGATGGAGAGTGGGGAGAGGCTCAGGGATGCTCCGAGCGGCACTTTCCTCAAGCGTGGTGTGGCCCCTACGCAGCGCCCCGGTTGGAGCACCAGAGCAGGGCTGAGCTGCATGATTAGGCCCTGACCCAGCAGGCTTAAAACAGGTCGTGGGCTGGATCGAGCCCGCGGGCCGTGGTTTGCCCACTCCTGTCCTAGAGTGACCTCAAGGGTCATTTTCAGAATCTCACAGGGATTTTGGGTGTGCTGAGGTGCACGGGCAGAAATCGTGGAAAAACAACATCGCTTCCCTCATAACCTAAGTCATGCAGAACGCAATGCCATCCACAACCTCAGAAACCACCCTGACATTATCATCAAAGAGGCTGATAAAGGAGGTGCTGTTGTCATCATGAACAGGTCTGACTACCAAAAGGAGGCACCAGACAACTCTCCAATACCAAATTCTACAGGCACACTTCCTCAGATCCACTGAGGAATACACTAACAGAACACGCCACAATCTACTCAGGACAGCTACCTACACAACACCGGAACAAATCAACATACCTCTAGAAGCCACCGACAAGGGTTTATCTATCTACTACCGCTCAAGTCCACAAAAACCCCGAGAATCCCGGACTCCCCAACCATCTCGGGCATTGGACTTCACTGAAGGAATCTGTCAGATATGTGAATCCTCCTACTTCAGACCCTACCACACCAGCACTCCCAGCTATCCGGACACACGTGATTTCCTGAGGAAACACAATGCCATTGTCACTCTCCAGAAAACACCATCCTAATCCACCATGGATGTAGAGGCCTCTACAGCAAACATCCACCACAGGATCAGATGGAAACAAGCTGTCATGGAACAGTATCCGAGATGCCACAGCACAAACTACTGCTGAGCTCTGTGCCCTTATACTACAACACAACTATTCAAATTGATGAAAATATATCTCCAGTCAGTGGCACTATATAACTGGCACTCGCAATAGCCCCACATTATGCCAATTTTTATGGATGACCTGAAACAGAAACCATAAAACGCTATGTGCCTTCCCTTCACTCTCAACACTCATCACTGCCCTTCTCTACCTAGCTACATTGATGACATCTTCAATCATCCGGACCCAGGAAAGGAGACTTCTGGGAAAAATTCCACCACGTTTCACACTTTCCACACCACATCAATCACTCGAGCGGACCAATCTACAACGGGAGGTCACACTCCTAGACACACGTGCAAAAAGTGAATGGTCATCACAAGATAAACACCACCTAATATCGAAAACCTAACCGACCGCTATGCCTACCTCTTTGGGCCTCCAGCTTCCACCCGGGCACATCGCACAGACAGATCCCAGAATCTACACGACCAAGCTCATCTGAGAGTTACACAGCATCTGTCTAAACCCCCTCAGAACAGACGACCAACACCTACAAAATCTGCTTCTCACACCAAGCATTCCTCAAAAACTCAAATAGCCCCGCACGAGGAAAATAACATGAGAAACAGATCAAACCTGCCAAAGTCCACAGACGTGTACCCAGAAGCCTTCCTACTGCAAATAAGCTCGAAGACGACTGGACAGACCAGAAATAGATGAAACC
>NC_133787.1:37947766-37962032 GCF_003597395.2 Chelonoidis abingdonii | reverse complement strand
AGCACCCTGAACCCCCAGAAGGACTCAGTGGAGGGGTCCTGACTGTGCCTGCAAGCTCTGCTGTAACCTGTGTTCCTGTTGTCCAATAAACCTTCTGTTTTACTGGCTGGATAAAAGTCACTGTGGGTCCCAGGAAGAGGGGTGCAGGGCTGGAACCCCGAGACTCCGTAACATGGCCAAACCCCAGAATTGGGTGGGCGATTGGACTGCTACATCCCTTTTCCATTATATCTATATTATAGAAATTATACTACATGAAAAAAATTCAAAGCTTAGAATAGTACCAGGTTGTGTGTTCTACAGTACCTTTGTGATTCCATTCCTTCCAGCAAGCTTTAGTACTACTTATTTTAGTGGTGTATAATTTGGAGGGGATATAGTCATTTATGTTATTTTATACTGAATTTTGACAAGATTATTGGCAATAACACAGCTTTGTGCTTTAAAAATCCATCTGCCACTTCTCCGTATCAATATCTACACGGAATACTTCTTGCTGTTTAACAGAGAGTCCTTCTATATTGGATTTACTCAGAGTACGTAATGAGAAAGACTTTTCATGTTATACCTTTCTGTTGGGTAACTTTGTAATTCAGTCATCTCTCTTGGGACCGGGACCTAACTCTTTTTCAATTTTTCCTTCCCAAAATTTGGAAGAACAGACATTAAGGAAAAGGCTTCTTTCTTAGTACATCAAGAATGATAAAAATGTGATTGTGGTATAGGTGTTTATAACACAGAAATATCTTCTTTTTTATCATCTTCTATTCATGCAAATCTGGGGGGATCAGAGATGCCTGTTTCCCTCAGTGGAGGTCAAGATGGTAGAAAAGCGCATATTAACTTCTCCTAATTTTAAACCAAATTCCTAGAGTCCTATTAACTACAGAACTGTTTCCAATTTGGCTATTTCACTGATCAGTCCAAGGAAGGAATCTCAGAAGGTTATAATTTGAGTCAACATAACTGCCCTATACTAATAATCCAATGGCCTGCTTTATTGTCTATCATAAGAACATAAGAATGGCCATACTGGGTCAGACCAAAGGTCCATCTAGCCCAGTAACCTGTCTTTCAACAGTGGCCAATACCAGGTGTCCCAGAGGGAATGAACAGAACAGGTAATCATCAAGTGATCCATCCTCTATCGCTCATTCCCAGCTTCTGGCAAACAGAGGCTAGAGACACCATCCCTGCCCATCCTGGCTAATAGCCATTGATGGACCTATCCTCCATGCACTTATCTAGTTCTTTTTTGAACCCTGTTGTAGTTTTGGCCTTCACACCATCCTCTGGCAAGGAGTTCCACAGGTTGACTACGTTGTGTGAAAAAATACTTCCTTTTGTTTGTTTAAAACCTGCTGCCTATTAATTGCATTTGGTGACCCCTAGTTCATATGGTAGAAGAAGGAATAAATTACACTTCCTTATTTACTTTCTCCTCACCAGTCATAATTTTATAGACTTCTATCTTATCCCTCCTTAGTGATCTCTTTTCCAAGCTGACAAGTTCTGGTGTTATTAATCTCTCCTCATACGGCAGCCATTCCACACCCCTAATCATTTTTGTTGCCCTTTTCTGAACCTTTTCCAATTCCAATATATCTGTTGAGATGGGGAAACACCTCTGCATGCAGTATTCAAGATGTGGGCATACCATGGATTTATGTAGAGGCAACATGATATTTTCTGTCTTATTATCTAGCCCTTTCTTAATGATTCTCAAAATTCTGTTAGCTTTTTTGAGTGCTGCTGCACATTGAGTGGATGTTTTCAGAGAACCATCCACAATGACTCCAAGATCTCTTGGAGTAACAGCTAATCTAGACCCCATCATTTTATATGTATAGTTAGGATTATGTTTTCCAATGTACATTACTTTGTATTTATCAACGTTGAATTTCATCTGCCATTTTGTTGCCCAGTCACCCAGTTTTGTGAGATCCTTTTGCAGCTCTTTGCAGTCTGCCTGGGACTTAACTATCTTGAGTAGTTTTGTATCATCTGTCAATTTTGCCACCTCACCGTTTACCCCTTTTTTCTGATCATTTATGAATATGTTGAATAGGACTGGATCCAGGACAAACCCTTGGGGGACACCTCTATTTACCTCTCTCCTTTCTGAAAACTGATCATTTATTCCCACCTGTTTCCTATCTTTTAACCAGTTACTAATCCCATAAGTAATGCTTCTAAGATTATCTAACCAATAGTACTGTTTGAGATTAAGTAGTCTCAGACTTTATAATTTTTTTTAAGTGTATCGGAGAATAAATATCAGCCATCTTCTTAAAGAGACAAAGGTGGGTGAGGTAATATATTTTATTGGACCAACTTCCAAAAGGTATTACCTGACCCACCTTGTCTCTCTAATATCTTGGGACTAACATGGCTATCACAGCACTGCAGTCATCTGCTTGGCTGACAAAGATTCCACTCACTATAGCAACATATACATAGACTTGCACCTGCCCTTCCTGTAATACACAAGAAGTGTTTAACTCAGAAAAAAATTTCCTACACTAAGAATAAACCATGCTTCCAATGAGTTACTATGACAGTTATTTACAGTTCATACAGAAAAAATGCAAAGAATATCTATCCCTAAGATGATGGCTTTTAAAATGTCACTTTATACAGGTCAGTAAAATAAATTGCTAAAATACATTTTAAAAAAAGTTCTCCTCTCTTCTGGCACTATATCTGTGCAATGTCCTCATGAATTCAGAAGCAAAGGAAATCACTCATATAAATCCGTTGTATCCAAGTCATAAAATCTCACAGACAGAACCATAAAATAGTAGTGTTCTAAAACATCTGGATAAACAGCTTTAATGGCTAACCACCAACATTTCAGAAAATAACCCAGTTTCACAATTTTTCCCTTGATTCAGTCTCACAGTTGTGTAGATGCTGTGATGCTATTGTGACAGAGATGGCAATTTCCAGTAATATCCTTGAAAAGCCTTATTTTATTAAATTTATGTATTATTGTGGGCCAGGATTGTATATAACCTCTCGCGGGGGGGGTGGGGGGGCACACACAAATGTAAGACCTGGGAGCAGGGATGGCATGGTATTTACCAAAGGTGATTTTTACCACCCCAGGAAAACTACTTAGTCCTAGTTTAAGGCATTTTTTATTTTAAAAACTGTTTCATTAAATGCACACCACATTACACTTAGTTTTAGTTACATATTCAAATTGGTTACAAAAGGCAGTAGATTCAGAGATTAATTGAGGATTGTACAAACAAAAAATAAAACTACAGTTGGTGTAATACTAACATATATAATTATAATACTGAACATTGGAATGTCAATATATTTTGGCTTGGCAGTCTCTCAAGGAAGGTATGCATGCCATGACTCATTTCAGTTTTCAATATATACAGAAAAATAAAAAAAAATGAGTATATTAAAACAATAATAATGCAGAGTTGTAGGGATGAAGCATTAAGCAATCAGAAGCATGCAGAGCTACAGACTACCAGTCCAGGTCCATTTGGGCACGCAGCATTCTATAACAGAAGACTAACTTCAATGCAGTGGAATAGAATGAGCCTATTTCCTCAGTTTTGAGTAGATGTATCCAAAGTTGGCTTGCTGAACTTGCTGGACATTGATGCAATTGCACCACCAGTTCTGTGAAGCCAAATGGAATATCAGCATTCTTCACCCATGTTATAGGCAGAAACCGTTTCCTTTATAATGGATGAAAACATAGATTCTGGCTAGGGATCTTCTTCTACTTTAAATGCAAGTAAATATGGCAGAAAGTCAGGATTTTTGATGAGCAACCACTGCCTTGCAGTTTCTCTTTGTTCAGCTGACAATTTCTTTCCTGCGTATTTTGGATAAAGGATATTGTCCAACTTGTGTACAGGAGTAAATGATTCATGAAATCTCGTTTGTGCTTTTGCTTTGTGTGGTATAAGATCTTCATTTTTCAGTAGATGCAACCATATTTTGCATGCTGCAGCAACTGGTGATGCATCCCTTTGGAATGTGTCACGTGCCACAACAACTGGTTTCAACTGACTGATCAAGTTCTTTGCTTCTTCATAAATCCCTTGATTATTAATTATACTGATCACTCCATCTTCAAGTTCTGCCTCACAATTCTGAGAGAATGGGGCTGTTTTTTAATGTATATTTCCAGGCATGTTCATTGACTGTTCCATCATGCGTCACCAGGAATTTGGTTTTTACAGATCCTACGCCTTCTTTTAACCAGGCTCCAGGTTGATGGTGATTATGGAAATACTTTTGTAAATCTACATGTTTCATGAAAGCAATTGGTGTAAGGTCTTGTCCAAGCAGGTTGAGCCAATGTGATACACATCCATATATAACCAAAGTTTCATCATCCAGTTCCAAATTGTTTGTCAGGTAGCTCTTAAGAACACAACTATACAGTTTATTTGCTAATACCTTGACTTCTCTTGCCAGCGTAGCACAGTACTTTCCAATCTTCTTATTGCTTCCAATATCAACAGCTGATACAGAAGCCACAGCTTTTTCCCTATCTGCACACAGTTAACTATTAGTGAGTCATTGTGCATATTACTTCAGCCATCTTGAATCAATATAACTGCTTTTCTATGTAATTCATTGTGTACTTACATCCTCAAGCCATCAGTAACGGCATCTAACAGTTCACGTACTACCAGCTTTCGGTGGGGTGCTTTGTAACCTAGCCTGAGGCAGCTGATCATTGCTTGAAAAACTGTGCGCTCAGTAACAGAAAAGGGAATATTACCACCATAAAAATTCTGCATTTTTTGTTTCAGTTAAATAGTAGTTTTTGTTACAAAGATATCTGTTTGTGGTTGAAAAACCATGATAATTCCTCCTCTTCATCTTTGGCTGACTTGAATCTCACTTTGTTTTGGTGTAGTCGGCAATGGCAATGCAGTATTATCAGCACCTTCATCCTCGGATTCTGATTCTAATACTTGCATATGTTTAGCCAAAGGCAGTGATTCTTGTGCCCCTTTGTTCTTCACACTGTATTTTACAAAATGCTTCCTCATATGGTCTGCCTTGCAATCACTTTTTCTTTGCAATTTCTGAATCTAAAAATCTCTTTGCCATCTTCATGGACCTTCTCAAAATAGCTGTGAATTAGGGCAAGTGGTCTTCTACCTTTGCTCATGTTGAGATATTTGGATTTGAGTCACTGTACTCCAGGAGTTCAGCTGCAATCCAGCCTGGGACATCAAGAGACAGAGTACTGGACTGGACAGTTAGTTTGGAGTCTTCCTCAAACAGAAACTGAAACTTTGGGATCTGGGAATTCCCCTTCTTTGTTTGTATGAAATTTTCATTGATAAACAAAGAAAGGGAATTCCCAGATTCAGAAGTTTCAGTTTCTATTTGAGGTAGCTGACTCAATAGCATATAGCTTTAGATTGAGGCTTTTCTTTTGTTCTATTTCCTTTAATGAAAAGTAAACAGTTCATATTACTGCAAAAGTATTATCAAATTGCTAAATGTTTTGCAATACTTTTTATTAGTATATTCTAATAATAATGTTGTTATTCCCAGTGTAAGCTGGTATTTACCAGCACTCTGTCCTTAACTAGTTTTTCCCAGGAAATTGCCAACCCTTCCTGGGAGTTCAAAATACTTTATTGAAAACGTGCCAGACAAGTGCGGACTTTTGGGACAATACTGGGAATCCCTAGGGAGAGGTTAATACAAATTCCCCAACTTTACTTATGCAAAAATGCAGCCTTGTGAAGCTACACCACAAGAAAAGGGTGTTTGTCTGCTGATTACCTGTTACAGAAGGCCAATATCAAAGCCTGAGGTGTCTAAAGAAACAGTTGATCTGCCCAACCTGGCTTCTGGATCTAAGATGGATTAACTTGTAACCACGGGGAAAACCCAGCTGTGGGTTTTGAAGGACTAAAACCTACTAGATCTCTAGGCTGGAGTAAGCTCTTCAGCATGCATGTCAGTTCCTTTATTGTTTTAATGTGTTTTTTCTGTAATGCTTTTACCATAAAATAATTGTGCTTACTTGGAAGGAGCTGTGTGGTAACTTATAACTATGGGCAATGCAGTGCTCAGACTCATAGCCCTTGAGATGAAGTAAAGTGCAGAGGCTGGACGTTTTAGGCAGTTTAGGGATATCATCATGTGAGGCATGGATCTCTATAACCTTAAAATCCCCAGTGGGAAGGGTGGGAGATGCAGGTCTTCACCCAAGAGAGGTGCCATCTGGGACGAGAAAACCTGAAGTGGGTGCCTTTGGTGGACCACAGAGGAGGAACACAGGGGCAGTTACACTGAAACTGTGGCAGTTATCATATCAACTTTTATTCAAATTCCAAAGTCTCACTCTGGAGTATTAAACAAGGAAACAGAAGTTGTTTCCTTGATGGTAATAAAGCATTGTTAACTACCTGTTGTAAATCTGCATGAACTGAATGGCTTTGTGTGTATATCTTGGCCTATTAAAATATCTAAATACTTAAAATAAGATACTGGAACATTTCCATTCACTGATTTTTTTGGAACCCCTATACATGCATCATCCATCTCAATTTTTTTTTATTGAGTGAAACTTTTTTTTCCCCTATTCACCTGCATTTTTCTCACTTTTTCCGCATTACAGAACTCATTTTTGTATACAGTATATAAAGTTAGTGCATTTAAGCTCAGTTCCCACCTCTCTCTGTCAGCATATTTGTTTAGGAGACTCACTGTGAATCCACATTGATAAGAGTAACAAAGACAACACTAAAGATAATGAGGATTTTGGTGATGAAAAGAATACACTGTGCACAATGTGTTTAACCAATAATGACATGAAATATATTATGGCAATAGCTATGAGAACAGGTGAACTGCACAGTGCAAGAAAACCTTGGTCAAAAAAATGGCTTGACCATTGGAAATGTAGCTGAAGCAACAACATTATAGTATGCAAAAAAGATAATAAAATAATTTCAAATATTCTTCATTCAAGTTATTAGTGATGTGTATAGTAGGAGATCTCCTATCTCATAAATAGATCTACCGTCCCTATTACCATATTGGTGAAAATACCAAACATATTTTTCATCTGACAAAGTTATCAGAATCTTGAAGAGAAGGAAAATCTCACCTGAGGCTAAGATATACTGTAGTCTCATTCTAAATACTTTAACTGTTAAAAATGCATTTTAAAATGGTAATTGAAAATCTTAGTACATATCAAACATCTTAGGAATGTAGTTATACAAAATGGAATTGGTTAGAACACTGGGGTTTACACCTCTACTTTTGCAAAAAAGGAAAATGGTTTATTTATGGTAAGTCACAGGATGGAACACAGGTTTTTCAAGAGTTAGGCCACTGGTGGGCTGATACCAATGCCTATCATGCTGACAAATATTGTCTCATTGTTTCCTTTTATTCTCCCATCTAAATATCTCTATCCATCTATTCTCTCTTGTATTATAGTTAGATCGTGAGCTCTCTGGGGCAGGAACTATCTTTTTGTTCTATGTTTGTACAGCCCCTAGCACGGTGGGGGTCCTTGGTCATGACTGGTGCCCCTAACTGCTACGGTAGTTCAAATAAAATAAATGTATCTCGTGGTTTATTTATTTATTTTTTTATTTAACAGGCATGTTTCCTTGAGATTATACAGTAGCAGCAATCAAAAGTTTCTTTTAACCTCATATTAGTAGGTAACATGTCACAGGTATGAGCAATATTGTGTGCATTTTGTGATCTAGAAAAGGGAATTCTAGTGTCAACACGCTACATATGCAACGTCAAGCACACTAGGCTATTTTATGATTTGGAAGTGAGACCACAGCCGTCTTTCAAAACTAGTAAAACAAACAAAACTCTTCTGTGCTCCTTTTTACACATTTGTATTCCAGGCCCAACCACAGTTTGTTTGTTTATAACAGTTCAAAACAAGTCTGGTATTTATGAATTAAAGACAAAATAATCTGATGCTGACAATGATTTATTAGTGTTTCCCAGCCACTGCACAAATTATATAATTGTTGTCTTAGATCTGATTAAATCATGCTTAATTACTGAAAGTGGTGTAACTGACCATGTGAAGCACCCATTGGACAAATAAGAGCGTAAAAGTGAAAACAAAAAAAAAATCCCAACCTTAAATTAAACCCAGGATGGAACTTCAAAGAGGGGAGCGAGGGAAACGTTCTTAATGTCTTCAAAGTTTACAGATTATATTCTAAATAAATAAAATAAAATAACTCTTGTAACTTCTATTCAAACTACTCCCCTGTATCTAAGATAAGAACATGAATGGATGAGAGTGGAGATGGAAAATTCCTGACTTGACCCATTCTTTGTATTGAAAAAGAACTTGGAAATAGAACCTAGAACTGCAGAGATAATGGTGCAGTATATTATTTTCAATTTGTTGAGCCAAAGAGAGGTTCAATCCAAATTCAGTCACAGCTCAGCTTACCTGACCCCCTCCACATGACTTCACACTTTCTCTATATCAAATGACAAGAGGACCTACCAAACAGAACAAAAGCCACCACACTGTATTCATAAGACAATGCAAATAATCAGAGAAGTACAGTCCCCCCTCAGAGGAAGACTCAACTGGATGAAATATATTAAACGAACACCCATGTAATTTCCATGTAGGGATTACAGAAAATTCTTTTCTTCATTCACAGGCGATAGGTTATATAGCTATATTACTGTATATCCCTGCCTTAATACCAAAATTAAAAAGATATTAGAAAAAGGCTTATACTAAAAGAACTATCTTCTGACTTTCTACTTGCTACAGTAATAACAACACTGCAAATAAAGGACCTGATCCACCACCCACTAAACTCAATGGGAGTGTTTCCATCTTTTGGATTGGGCCTATAGAGCATTTTTAATCCAAGATATTCGAAGTACTTTTTACAAAGGTGGATATTATTATCCTCATTTTACACATGAGGAAACCACGGTCTAGAAAGGGGAAGTGACCTGCCCAGTGTCACACCGAGAGTCAGTGACAGAGACGAGAATAAAATCCAGTTTTGTTCTCTAACCGATAGATCATGCTCCCCACTAATACAAACAACTAAAACAGCTTGAGTTCAGTAAATCACCTGAATGCCTGGACACTTCAGTCAGCCTGATTTTTACTTTAACGTGTTTACAGATTTCATGGCAATTCCTGGATCAAGTATGTCGCAAATGCTAAAAAAGAGAGACAAAAGACTGAAGGTTTTATATCACAAAACACTAGGAAACCAAGAGTTGTGTGTGAAAACCTTAGCAAATGAGAAGAATACAGTCCTTGTTTGGCTGTTCATAAGATCTCTGGACTACTTGTTCAATTCTATAATTCTTACCTGCCACTGACCTTAAAAACAAAGGAACTGTAGTGAAAAACTAAATGAACAATCTGTCCTAAAAATGAACTTTCTTTCCCAATTCCAGTGGGCTTTTCTCTGACATCCCTTCTCACTGCTTCAGAACAGGTAACAGAAGTTGGCTAAACTAAAGAAAACAGAAACTTCACTTCCAACAGAATTGATTATTTCAGATACTAAATACACCTCTACTTCGATATAACGCTGTCCTTGGGAGCCAAAAAATCTTACCGCCTTACAGGTGAAATCATGTTATATTGAACTTGCTTCAATCCCCCGGAGTGCGCAGCCTCCCCACCCCCCACCCCCAAGCGCTGCTTTACTACGTTATATCCAAATTCATGTTATATTGGGTGGCGTTATATCAAGGTAGTGGTGTATATGGATACCAGAATGATAAACATATTAAGCAGGTAGACAGGCAGATTAGATGAAATGAACTAAAACAAAATGAACAGATCCCCCCCCCACCCACACACAAAAACCCACACTATCCCTCTTCCCAGCAGCGACAATCTATGGAGGTGTGCTGCTTAAAAATATAACACAGACACAGAGTTTTGCAGTATTATACCACTATCCTCTCACTGACTTGAATTTCAGCCTCACTTGCTCCTTTTTATCTAGTCTTCTCTCAATATTCTTCTCATCTCTTTCCTTTTGAAGTCTGTCTTGCTGCTGAAGGATAAGAACATAAGAATGGCCACACTGGATCAGATCAATGATCCACCTAGCCCAGGACCCTGTCTTCTGACAGTTGCCCATTCCAGATTCTTCAGAGCAAATGAACAAAGCAGGGTTATTATCAAATGATCCATCCCCTGTCTTCCAGTCCCAGATTCTGGCAGTCACAGATTTAATGACACCCAGAGCATAGGGTTGGATCCCTGACCATCTTGGCAAATAGCCATTGATGGATCTATCCTCCATGAACTTATTTAATTCTTTTTCTTAACTCAGTTATACTTTTGGCCTTCACAGAATCCCCTGGAAATGAGTTCCAGAAATTGACTGTGCATTGAGTATGTATACGGTATTAGCTCTGTGAGCCCCAGAAAAAGTTTTAATTTCATTTTAAGCCAGGTAACATGGTGATGGTTGCCATACAAATGCATGTAATAATAAATAATAATAATTGTGAATAATAAATAAATAATAAACTATAATAATAATAATAAAAAAACCCAGTTACATTCTCGGCTCTCCTCCTTTCCATTTAAAAACAGCTTTCAGTCCATAACTAATAGTTCCCATTTAGAATTTAACTGCAAGACAAGAAAAAAAAAAAAGATTAAAATGCACTTTTCCTCTGGTTTCTTCTGAAATCATTCTAGCATAGTTTCCAAACTTGGCACAGTACATATCACATTCTCAGAGGATTTACACTTATCACTGAAAATTATTCTTCTAGATAGCAACAGTATTTGAAGCCACTCTCTAAGCCCCGAATTGCAAAAGACGGTAATTGTTTTGGAAAAGTTGAAAGTCTTTTTTCAGAAAAAAGACAAGTTACTCATGCTCATTTCTGTCAAATTCTTGCTACTGTAGTGTGGTGCTTTTTTATTAACCTGGGCAAACATATACGTTTGTTTACCTATAAAAAGCTCAATAACACCACACAAAAGGAATTCTATGTCTTTTTTCCATCATTTCTTCATATTTCTAATGCTGGAATGCAATAAAAGATGCTGTTCCTTTAATGAATGAGACCTTGAAGCACTGAGAGCGAGGTGGTTTATAGAATATTCATGTCTGAAATACTGCAGTGCTGGTTGTTGGCAAAGTGTTTCAGAAAATTTTGTGCAAAAGAAAAGACTCATGCCCAGGAAAAAGGAAAGACCTCAGTGAAACATTCCAGTTTGGGCCTGGAGGCACAAACGAAACTATAGATTTAGATGATTCACAGAAAGCTGCGTTTAATCTTGAGGCATATAGTTAAAAAACATCTGCCTATCCTTCTGAGATGGGCATGCACTTTCCTTCTGCAATGATAGCAAAAATTATATGAAGGCATTCAAAGTAGCACATGTAGTTTCTTTAAATATTTATAAGCTGAACTGATAAATCTATTCACTTAAATAAGATTTATTACACCCATTAACACATTCTTTCCAGTCAATGTTTTCTTCATGGAGCCTTAAGACTAATAAGATCCAGTATAGATTGTGCCAGCAAAACAATGTTTATTCAGTAGATTTACTGGGCAGGTAGATGAATATAAACTGGAGCAACCAGACTCTGATAAGCTGCAGTTTTTACAACATTAACTTATTATTTTATCATTGTGAATTAATCGGTTTCTCCAAGAAATCAGAGATCTAGTCCAATCTAGTTCTCAAACAATACACAACTAACTGAAGAATCCAGAAGGGTACACACAGTATGTCAATGCAATTGTGAGTCAAATGGGAGGAATTCTAAGGCTCTACCATCCATCCATAAAGAACAATTTATTTTTTGTTCACTTCAGTGGACAAATTTGTTCTGCTAAGTTTGCCAAAAGAGAAAGCAGAGCAATCATAGAATAATGTATGACATTAAAACCAAACTCAATATAGAAGGGCATAGAGGTTTCCAGGTGTTTGGTAACGGGATCTATGTTACATCCTTTCACCTCTATGTCACTGGTTCAAATTCAACCCAGGTCATCAGCAACTGAAAGTTCTTATTATCTTATGGCTGTTTGGTGGCTGATGCAAAAATCATTTCCACTTCCCATAAAACTGATCTCTTGGCAGCATCAGCAGAGCAGAAAAGGAGTAAATGGAGATAGAGACTGAACTACCTTCTCCCTCCAGAGGAGGTCTTCTCTATGTCTGGGTCAAGCCAAAGCTGTTCTGTATGTGTGTGTGTGTGTATGTGTATATATATATAAAAAACATACACGCACACTTCCATACTAAAAAATGCCTGCAGTTTCCAGAGTTGTCACTCTGGCACCTTTCCAGAGAATTAAATTAGTGTAAAATACATAAGTCATTTAATACCAAAGAACTGACAATCTGCATGAGGGATCACCTCTATATAATGACTTTCTTTCCATACAGTATTAAAAATTAAATGATCATCATTGTATTTTGTTAAAAACCTCTGGGAAATTACTCCAGTAGTTTTAAGGACTGTAAGAAGTATTTACCTGCCAAGCTTTTTAAAATCATGACAATGGAATACTGAAGGTTTCTCTTCCATAGAGATAAAGAACACATGATCTGCAGTGTCACAGAGATAAACTGTTAGATTTCAGTGAAAGTGGCTTTCAACTAATGAGAGAAACATGCATAGGTGCAAGTGAGAGGATAGAAGGAGCAATTCCTGCTTTAGATAATTTATTGGCAATCAACATTTTTTAAACAGACACCTCCCAACATAAGGCTTCCACTCTCTTTAAAATACTCCAAACATCTGGGGCCAATCTGCCTTTTAATTATTACGATAACACCAAGACCTAGGAAACAGCTAGACTATGAAAGGTTGACATATCCTCCAAAAGAGTTAAATATAGTAATTCCATATTTTTTTCAAGATTAAGTTGCATTAATTACTATTGCCACTATAACTGGTATCGGTAGGAAAGAAATGACAGCCTCTGATATGTATGTACGAAGTCAACATTGTTTTTTTATCCAATGATAAAAGGATTTCCAGGGGGTTCACAGATTCGTAAATTTTAAGGCCAGAAAGGACCATTCATTGTCTAGCGTATCTTTTAGAAAGATATTCAGTCTCAATTTAAAGACTTCAAGTGATGGAGAATCTATCACATCCCTTTGTAAACTGCTCCAATGGTTAATTATTCTCACTGTTAAAAAATTGTGCTTTATTTCTAATCTGAAGAGATCTAGCTTCAGCTTCCAATCACTGGATCTTGTTATGCCTTTTTCTGCTAATGTAAAGAGTTGTCTATTGTCAAATTTCTTCCCCATATAGGTACCTGTAGACCATAATCAAGTCGCTGCTTAACCCTCTCTTGTGATCTCATTAAAAAATTATTAAATTTGTATGACAAGATCTAATCCATAAAACCTTGTTGACTGATATTAATCATTCTTAACATCCTTTAATTCTTTACTGAGTGCACGCAAATCACCTCCTCTATTCTCTGAAGTGTCAAAGTTCACACAGACTTATTTATTAAATTTATAAAATGCACCCAAGATAAAGTTCTCTGAGTGCACGCAGAATATCTAAAAGCATTATACACTGACCAAAATCAACAAAAGATTCTGCCACAAAATAACCCCACTGCCCCTACGTAAGTAAGAGATGGGCCAGACCCTGTGCCCTGGAGAACAGAAGAGTTAGGCTCTGTGGCATCAGTGGCAGGGAAGTGAATTCCAAAGTCAAGGGCCCTTTGTTGAGAATGTCCTATCACTAGCCTAAGACATTCAAATCTAGGGAATGGTAGCAAGAACACCTCATCTCACCTCAATTGTTGTGGGGTTTCTTGGTGAGAACAGTAGTTTCTCAGAAAGCCAGATCCCAAACCACTTAGGGAATTTAAAAGAAATGTCTGTATTTTACATGAAAGCTATACTTGATGTAAATGAACTGGAAACATTTAGATAGCAGCAGCACACTTCTCTTAAAGATCAGGATATCCTACAGAAGTTAAGGGCCAGATTCATCATAAAATCTTACTCACAAAGAGTAGCACCTTCACTCCACCAACAATCTCTTTAATTTCAATTTCAGAATCTGGCCCTAAATTTGCAAAAGACGGTTACTCACCTTTGTAACTGTTGCTCTTCGAGATGTGTTGCTCATATCCATTCCAGTTAGGTGTGTGCGCGCCGCGTGCATGTGCGTCGGAAGACTTTTACCCTAGCAACACTCGGTGGGTCGGCAGGGCGCCCCCTGGAGTGGGGCCGCTATGGTGCCGGATATATACCCCTGCCAACCCA
>NC_133787.1:37895296-37938623 GCF_003597395.2 Chelonoidis abingdonii | reverse complement strand
ACCGCCCGTGTCGGTCGTTGAACAGTGGGAGCCGCAGCTTAGGCTGACCTCAGCTTCCCTAGCTACTCGTAGTTCTTAGTGTAAATACCAGTTATAATCCTTATAATAACGTTTTTTCTTAATAGTTAGTTTAATGGATAGTGTAGCGGGGTTCGGGGGTGAGCACCTTCCCTGGCAATCCGGTGCCGGAGCCATGCCCGGACTTCACCGCGTTTCTTGGTCCATGCTTCTGGGCCGGCCCTATTCTGGGCCCTTGCTCGACAGGAACGATCCAACAACGCTCCCTGTTTAACGGGGCCCTTCGGGGATCGCATTTTCGGAGATAAGTGCCCATTTGGCCACGGCGTTTTAGCAGCCGCAAACAACCAACATGGAGTGCGGCCACTATTCATTTCCCGCTCCACCTTCCCCGCAAGGCGCGGGGCTACTCGCGGCCAGAAAGCCGCCTCCTTCCAGGCCACCGGACCCACGGGCACCGGACCGTTTAACCGGCAAAGAAGGAACTGAAGGGCGGCTGGGTCGGCAGGGGTATATATCCGGCACCATAGCGGCGCCACTCCAGGGGGCGCCCTACCGACCCACCGAGTGTTGCTAGGGTAAAAATCTTCCGACGAACGTGCACGCGGTGCGCGCACACCTAACTGGAATGGATATGAGCAATCACTCGAAGAAGAACTCATTGTTTACATGCCATAAGCCAATGAAATAAGAAGTTAAGTTAGGCTGAGCATATGAAAAGTCCAACACACAAGGAGAGAGACACTCCCATTGCTGTGTGTTTCTAAGCGTCTTGAATCCATCCATGTAAAAAGTGACATTAAATCTGTCAAAACTTTATTAGCTAACACCTGTACAGTATCATCTAAGTGCCATGAAAACCAAAACCAATTTTAACTTTACCAAGAGAAAAAAGGGGGACAGGACAATTCCAGAGTCCGTTTTTATTATCTGCATCGTTTCCTTGTATAACAAATAAAACGCCCGTCTCCCCAGCTTTTACTTTTAGCATATATTACAACATAGATTTATTGCGTAATGTCTACTTTAAGATTGTGCCTGTACAAACAACTGAAGAAGCGGAGAGAACATACACCACAGCTGTTGTGATTAATGATACAACTTTAACCAAAAAATGCCAATTTTTTTGGCTAATGCAGTTAGTTTGAGTTAGATAAACCATGGCATGTTGTGGCTTACTGTATTTTCACTATATGCAGCTTCAGAAGAATATTAACATATCTGTAGCACACCTTATTGCACGAGATCCAGGTGCGTATGGATTATTAAGCCCTTTATGCCTCAGTGCTTGGAGATCTCGGAAGTAAAGTTCTCAGCTTACGTTGGTGAAGTAAGAGTACTACTCACACAATCTAAAATCCCCATTAATGGTATCAGGGAGAGCTGCAGGGATCAGTGCAATACTCCATGGAGGCCTGTGAGAAGGGGAATGGGATATGGGGAATTAGCCGCAGTTCAGAAGGGAAAGGATGGTGGAAAGCCCTTAGACCTCCATTCAGATCCCAATAAAAAATCCAGATGGAAGGGGTGGGGATACTTCTTAACATGCATCACGGTCAGGATCTGATGGGATAAGGGATATCCCATATTTAAATGCTATTGCTCCCCACAGCAAAAATAAACCAAAAATTCACTACATCATTTAATTTTCAATCTATAAGGAGTAAAATGATCTAATGATAGCAGCAGAGGAACACTTTAACATTTCGTGAGTTCATTCATTATTGGTATCTAGCTTTAAAGAAGCATAGATTTTGGAAAACAACAATTTTTAGCAAAGGTGGTAATTTCCAAAACTACTTTAGATAAAGCTGTAAACTGTGCTACAACACAAAGCTCCAAAGAAAATATGGATTTGATTCAATAATGTTTCTGCCTTCAAAGTATTAATATATTCTAAACACAAAATGTAAGCTTTCATCCATTTTCACATTTGCCTTTTTACAAACTTTATAGTGTTTTGTTGCTCTTATTTTTCTATTGTAGTACTGGCATAACTGAGAAACAAGAAGATATTCTGGGAAATAATTCAAATGAGAGAAAAATAATTCATTTAAATAACCATGAACCGTTATGAAACATGGAGATGGGTGTAGTATAAGAATCTAAATGTAATAAAATAGAAATAGCATAGACACATTTCTCTATCATATTATCTCTTTCTCTCAAACACACATCGTAGATAGATTAGACTGATCAATCGATCTATGAATCAATTGATCTATTTTCCTCTTTTCTTGATTCTAAACAACTGAAACAATATTTTGTGACCTGTTAATTCTGCATGATCACCTGAAAAATCCATAGTAGTACCTCAAACAATAGAATATAAATGTGCAGAGGAGCTGAGTTTTGAAAAAGAATGGCTGAGGCAGCACCAGTACCTTCTGGATAGGACATATAGCTCTTCTATTTTGTTTTCAAATGCATAAGATAACAACCCATAACTTTATAATAAAAACACTGTTCTAAAGTTTGCAACAAAGCTACACAACTGTTTTGGACAGGAAGCACAGAATAACAGCCAACTAAAAGAACAAATAGGAAGTTAATGAGAGCCAGGATAATTGGATGTTGCCCAAAAAGCTTAAATTAATACCTCCACTATAACAAACACTGCCACCAGAACTTTAGGTCATATGTTCAGCTGTCTACACACCAACTCATAAATCTGTGCATGATAATTTTGCACACTCTTCAATCTGTGTGTAGTTAAATTAATAATTACCCATTTGTATGGCATACATGGCATGTGCATGTACTATCTGTAGCAACAATTTCAGAAGCTGTGTTTGAAAACATGTCCTTGCCATTCCGCCAACAGCTAGGACATCAATTTATGTGTCAACCAAAGACAGCACCTCTAGCAACACAGTGAGACTGTTCTGTCATCCTCTGCTAGCCACAGTCAATAGAGGCTCTGTGCAAGATACAGTATGGACATTTTGTCTATATTAACTTGTATGTAACATATGGCATTGCTAACCACAAATGTTTAAAAATTACAAAACAAGCTCCCAAAATCATGAGATTTTAAAAATATAGTAAATGCGCAGTTTTTTTAATTTGATTTCTGGCTTTTGAACTTGTAGCATACCATGGGGACTTGTCTAAAGCTTTTCTCTGCAACAATGAGGGCAACAAACTTACTTTTTTTAAAAAATGAGAGCTGTGTCACATGAAATAACATGACTCCAGGAGATGGAGCTTTAAGAAAAATAACCTAGTATTGCAAGATTCTTGATAAAACGACAGCAAAATGTTAGCAACACTGAAAGATACCACAAGGAAGTATCCCAGGATGGCTTCCTGTATTAAAACCGGTTCCAATAATTATCTACCCTGAAAAGATCAGAAAAGACTGTACAAAGCAATCAAGAAGTAAAATTACCAACTCTCAGTTACAATCAGTGGGCCAGGTCCATCCTGACTGATTTGGGCTGGTCTGGAAGCGCACAGCAGCTCCCCAAACTATCTGAAGTTTCCCTCTTCATTATCAGAGTAACACCATAGTGGTACCTGTGTCATCCCCTCTCCCAGCCCATGATACTGGGGCTCACCTAAGGAAAAGGGGCACATCCCTATGCCCCAGTAATCCCCAGATACCACCGCCTTTGGTCAGCTGACATAAATTAGACCAGGACTCAGGCTGCTCTAACTAGCGCTGAGGGCTTGAACCAGAGGAGATCAGCTGGACTGGAGGATCTGGCCCAATCTCTAAAATATTTAAAATGATGTGAGATAGAATATTTAATAATGGGCAGTTAAAGCCTGCAGCCCAATGTACCAAAACACATCCTGCCACTTGTACTTTATGCCTAAACTAAAACAAATGTATAAAAACAAAGGTGTGGCAGCCAAATATGTTCTAGTGCCTGTTTTCACTATATCAACGGAAATGACAAATGTACTGTAGCATTACAGGCTTGAGCGCTCTAAGCAGACTAATAACTCCTAGGAGAATTGCATGCTATGGAGGAATAACGGTAATCAGCATAAATGAAAATGTATTCTATGAACTATTATCGTGTCTGAAAAGGATTCAAAGCTAGCTGCAATGAAATAATGGTCTAAACCAAGATTTATATCATTCGGTCTAAATACAGAGAGATTGCAAGAATTCTTAAGCATGAGTAATTCACATCTGCGTCAAATGCACTTCTTTATTATTATTCAGAGACTGACAGATATTGCAGACAGGCAGCACCAGATCCACAAACAAATGAATACAACAGATGAGGTCTGCCAAACAAACACACGTTTCCCCAAGGTGCTTGGGCCTCGATCCAACTCGCATCGGTTCAAAGGTATCTTTCCATTGACTGTTATGGGGGTTAGAGCCAACCTGCAGACCTAAAAAGCACAGCAGACACACTACAGTACACAAGACAAAACAAACACGGTTCAGATTAGATTATAAAGATGGCACAGACTCAAAGAAGTTATTTATCATGAATTGGTGATTAGGCGAGGTTGTAATTTTAGGGTGTTATCTTGTTATTGGTGGAAAAGTTACCTCATCTTGACTCATTTTCTGCAATTAATTAGAGAGGCTATTTTGAAGTCAGAGGTTTGTAACCAAATCATGTTTGTGCATCTGACTCATCACAAATTCTTAGAGAACCTGGTTTACCCTGTTTTTTATTGTCTGCTGCTGATATACTAGTGGGGAAATGGACTTTTCTCACTAGACAGCCCCAGTGAGGGAAATATCTCAAAGAAACATTTATGCCATGTTGTGATGCACTGGACATTTTACCAACCAAATTGTTGGTGAAAGTTATAATACTTTGCATATACAAGACCTGAACCAATGCCTTCTGAAAGACTCTCATTGACTTCAGTGGGAACTGGGTCAGGCCTCTACAGCATTAGAGAATCTCAAGGTTCATTACAAACATTAGTAAAATAGGGCTCAGAAACATCCCGTGAGGTAGGGAAGTATAATCACCCTCATATTTTACAGGGGAGGAAGTTTAGGCATAGAAAATAATCTGCTCAAAGTCTGTGAAGAGTGCAGACTCCCAATCCACATGACCATGAGGGTTGCTAACCCCCTAGGATTATCATGTGATGAAACCTCCAGGAACATATCCAACCAAAACTGGCAACCCTAATGGCCATCCTTCTTCCTGGGGCCATATTCCACCTAAACAAAGGTCAAACTTCAACTGAGGATTTATGCTCTCTTGGTTATGAAAGATGCAGATGTTGTAGCAGTTGAAAAGATGAGAATATTGCCATAAGGAAGAAGAGATTCAAATTAGTTTTAAAATTATTTTTTTTAAAAGGTGATCTATAATTTTACACACATCAAACACATTTTCAGAAAAAGTGTCAATAAAATTCCAGAAATTCCATACCCAAGCATTCCAATTCAATGCCATATAGGTTCTGTTAATGCACTTGTAATCCCTCTATAAATTCAGTCTAAAAAGGGGAAAAGATTATCTAAATCAATATACACAACGGGAACATTTTATGATAAAGTGTCTGGTTTTGAAGGACTTACTTATGGGTGTAAATCTAGTAAAATCAATGGAACAGCCAACATAAATAAGAGTTTCAGAAGTAGACACTACATATGATTCTACAATAACTCCCTATTTTGAGAAGTACTAAAGAAGGTTTTTAGCTTAAATGTTTTTCTACACATTAGTATTTTAGGGGTTTAGTCAAATTTACAACTGAGTATTCTTAAGAGGTGGCTATATCGCAGAAAAATACTTCCACCTCAAAGAAATCTGACTGGGATGCAGTTGCTGAACACAAAAGCATGAGGAGCATGCCATAAAAGAGTGACCCATACTCTCTCTCCAGCACAGATAAAAGTTATGCAGTGAATAATAAACGGTGAGTCACCACAGTGTCTGGCTGGTGGGAAATATTTTGTTGTGACATAATGTAGCCAAGAGGGAGATGATTACTCAATATTCCAAGGTCGTGGATTTTCCCCTTTACATTTTTATATGGCAAGTCCCAGCCACCCAATAAATGTCAATAGGGTTCTAAAACGTCAAGTTGCTGGTCTCATCCTCCAGTCATCAAATTCCTGATGGGATTAGTTATGCTGAAAAATAGAAGATCAAGATGCAGGCTGAAGGACTTCCTTTTAAGAGAAATATCAAGTGTGGACATTTGCCAAAATCTTCAGACAATTTCAATGGGAAACAATATTCTGTCCCTCTGAAAGTAACTTCTTATCAGTAGAATTTTGAATACTAATTGTGATGAGAGGCTTACATTGAATGGGGCTTATACCTTTTAAATAAAGCAAAAAAAAAAAAAAAAAGTGTAGCAAATGCACTGCTTAAAACTAGCATGCCCTCATTGCCAAATATCTACCAGTATCACATAAGTATAATATTTGGCTCTTAAAAATCTAAAATAATCTTTCTACACTCAAAACTGTGATTTAATTTTAATTCCAGAATGAAAAAGCAGAAATATGTTAACAAAAAAAAAGGTAGTAGTTAACTCTTCAAATGTTTAATTTACATCATAACTGGCAGCATCTAAAAAAACACAAGCAAAATAACATCCAAAAGTTGGGCTTTTGTTGTCAGGGTAACAAAACATTGTTTCTACAGCACACTGCAGGTTCATAATAAATTGGGAGAACTGTGGAGAAAACTACATGTGACAGTGGCACAAACCTCCTGCACACCAAAGCAAGGATGGCCATTGTACTGTGTTTCTGGTAAGTTCAAAGGAAGAAAAAATAAATATACTGTCTCCTGTATTTTAAATAGGAAATGATGTACTCAGCACAATTTATATTTTAAACAGAAACAAAAGCATCTCATGGCTTCTTCACAAAAAGCGTGGAAAGAAATACCTCGGCAAAAATTTAACTCCAGCAGAACATGAACTCATAGTACCAGGAGATCTTATTTAATGTGTGAGAAAGTCATAAGAAAGTACTTGGCAGTTAGCAGAACCATTACAATAGTTTAGTACTTTTGAAAACTACCCAAGTTATCTTAATTAGGGTTGTTTGAAAGGTAGCCAATACTATTCCCTTTATACCAGTTATACATGCTTTGCAGCGATGGGTGAAGAAAGTAGAATTATTCAACAATGCCTAGAAATCAAGTTTTTGGTTCAAGGCCACTGGTCTAAAGCTGAGTCTTCACTCAGAAAAAAAATAAGTGTTAACCTGAATTAGCTAAGTCGAGGTAAAATCATAGTGAAAACAAGGTAGTAGGTTTCACATGAGTTAATAGATTGAATTGAAGATTATGGGTTTTTTGTTTTTTCCCAGTGAAGATACAGCCTAAATGGAGGTTCTTTCACAATCTCATGGCTGACAATTAAGCTGATACATGAACTGGAATCCAGAATTTTAACGCTGGAAAAATATATCTTGTCTGTCTGTCTCGTCTGTTTTTTGTCTTTGCTTTTCAAGTGTAACAGACAGTTGCAGCTAAACTAACATGCCAGCCAGAGATGAAGCTTGGCAGATTTCAGCATGGTGGATCTGAATTTCACGAACTATTTACAAACTAAAAAATTATGCTTTCTGCTCATTAAATCTAACAATTCATATTACTGTGTTCCAAATTAAAATTGCATTAGTTAAAACTTAAATGGGTACCTGACTACAAAAAGAGCCAAGCCTACCAAAATATCCTAAAATATGGTACTGAGATTCTTGTGGCCAAGGTCACATTCTAGAAGACCAACTTCTACCCTACTCAAAAGAGAAGGATTCCATGTAACCATCCAGAGAAACGTTTGTTATGGTTGAATCAATTCTACCCAAGACATGGTCACGGCCTTAGTAAAATGGATTTAAGGGTGACCAAGACTTAATTCTCTCAGACACAAAGATCCAATCCGTCTCAGTTTATACAGAAACAGGAGACCCTTAAATTCTTGGACCTTCCAATCACTCAGAAAGTTGAAAACAAATGTAAGTTTGTGCAAGCAGAAAAGCTATAGTTCTGAGTCTATCTGTGGAGAAAAAGGGAAATATAAATCTAAGATCCTATGTACAGGGAAGCAGAATGCAATCCAGAAATAAACACTTATCAAATGGCCTATGGAATGAATAATATCTGGCAAAAATACCTGGATTTCTCAAAACACGTATAAAACAGACTATAAGAGACCAATGGAAGAATAACTAAAGGGGGAATTGAACCCAATCATTCAGAAATAGGAGTGGGAAGTTAATACTGTTTTCAATACTAATAGGACAAAACAAAGGTTCCATAGAGGACACACTTTACAAACTTAACTCTGGCTCTAATCTTGATTACTGCCCTATAGTACAATTCATGCTAATAAATCCTATGTAATCCAGTTTAACAACTGTATTTACACACATTGATGGGTCCTAAATTATCTGTAACTACTCAGTAAAAAAGACAAAGGTATCACTGTGAACACCTCGATGAAAATGTACTCACTTTGCAATGGTGGCAAAAAACTCAACTTATATTGCAAATACATAAATTTTATGTATATATGTGTATATAAAATATGTATATTTGAAAATAGTATTTCATTACAATAAACTGACCATATACATTTCACTACAATAAAATGACCATTGAACAATTCAGAACAGCAAAAATAATTTAAATACAGCAGTTTTGAAATAAGTGCGTTTTGAAACACTGATTTTTTTTGAGTTGGATGCTCCTGCTTGTATCGATAGTAATGTCTATAGAAGCTTTTCTCTGCACCCTCCACCCGGAGGGATTTAATGGTGCCTTAAGACTCGTGCGTGCATCACTTCTCTCTGTTTATTAGAACCTCTGAACTCCATTCAGATTTCACTGAGCAGACCCAGAATATGTGCGCACGCGCATGCACACCACACACTGCTCTTCAGGTGGGACCTTACCACTTCCATTCAATTTCTCCATCGGTGGAGAACCTTCTCAGTCATTTTATTTCACATCTGCTTTCTCTTTAGACACTGCAATAGCAGGACAAATGTTCATTATACCCTAGAGAAGCCTGTGAATTGATGTTCCCTTCATACCAGACTTTGTAATGATGCAAACATGTGCTTTCTTATTTAGAGTAATAAAATCAGAATGAATCCTAACAGACCGTCAAGTTGTTTGAATATGTCAAGTTCTAAATGTTACAGTTACACAGATGATATTTACCCATTTGTGAGAATGAAGGGCTTGGTTATTGAGCGGATGTTTTCATTTATTATTTTTTATCAAGTTTCCTTGACTTGGAGCCAATAATCTGACACACAAAAATTATATAGACCATTAAAAATCAGTGTTAAGACCCAGTTACATTTCACAATGAGAAAATAAGGGAAATCTTTGTTGAGGTGGGGTTTTCAGGTTTGTTTTGTGGCTTGCCTGCAATGTAAGCCTATACCAAGAAGTTCTAAAATTTATGGTAAGGCATTTGTAACATTACTGATAACTGAAACCTAGCTGTACATAAGGTTTAAATACAAAAGAGGAGAAATAAATTGTTTATGCACTTCGCCTCCAGCATGTCTTAGAAAACTACTTCAATTCATTGTAAACATATTTAGGAAACATGCGCACAATTTACAATTCTTCTCTCTCTTTGTTTATGAGGTAGAAGACAGCTGGCCCAGGTAGTTGAGCATTGGTTCTCCCTCGTTCATCAGATTTGACTCGAACCATGTGCCTATTATCAAGGAGACAGTTATTCCCCAAGCATATGACACAGTTTGAATGAGGCTGAAAGGTTTTGCACTGCCTTATTTAGAGTTGCCATTTGCTCATTTACCTTTTATATTTATTTTCCTCTGCAGTGAAAGCCAAGCTCGATGGCTACTCTGTGGCCTGTCAATAGGAAATGTCCATCAGTAATGTAATCTGCACAGCTCCTCTCTTCTTTCCTGTTGTTCTGAGAGCTTCATGCCATTGCTGGCTCTGTGGTTGAACTTAAAACAGGGTTTCCCATAGTGCAAGATATTTCAAAATCAGCTGAACCACTGGGGCAACCAAAGTTCTTTGCTTTCCGAAGCAATATCCAGATAACATTTGCATGCATGTTACACTTTCCAATCATCATTTGGACTTAAAAAAACACAAACAACAAAAACAACCCACATTTTTGAATAAAACTCAATTTCTTTCAGGGAAAAGGAGAGCAATAATATGGGGTGTGAATTTGAAGCAGACTTCTATGAAAGCTCTGGACCTGAAACTATTGTTTTCTTAGAGTACACATCTGGTTCTCCCCAACATACTGCCAGTTCTGTAACACAGTTTAATACCCAGCTGGGATAATGTAAAACTAGTGTATAACCTAAAATTAAATGCAATAAGCACTTTTTTTGTTCAGCAATACTTGCATGTATTAAGTTGAACCTGACCAGGATTTTACCAACATAGAGAAAGGTCATATCAATGAGAAGGAATTGAAAAAAAAAACCCACATTCAAAACCATACCTCATACATAAACAGCCTGCTTTTAACATGTTTAATTTGTTTTACTATTACAATCAAAACACAAGTTTTTTATAACACACATATTTAAAGAGTGTTTTTCCCATGACTAAAAAAAAAAGTGTATTGTAGTAACATTCCCCAGGCTGTTAGACAATCTTTTGTCTGCCAGCATGAACTTTTTCCATTCAGACTGTGGGAAGAACAAATGATAAAAGTTTAATTCTTAGGAATCTAAGCATATTGAAGCATATACAGAGGAACTGTGAACTAAACAGCAGGTATTGGACTCATAAAACTGAATCTATAGACTTCTCTTGCATATACGCACAATCTCACATTTGATTGGCAGAAGTGAGTGATTCACAACGTGTAGCCTTCAAAATGATAAAGGCAGAAACCTAATAATGGTATCAGTAAATGTAACATATGTCTATATATAGAAATTATCCTATGGCCAAATTCAGAGGTGATATGTAAAGTGGTATGAGGTAAGCCTAAATTGGTGTAATTTATGCTTTCTTCCTTGATGCGTAAATAACTTCAACTTAAAATTGACATAGTACCCATATAGTAGCTTACTGCACACTCTTTACATATCACCTCTGAATTTGGCCTTGTATGGCTGGCTATTTCTACAGATTTGTATAAAGACTTAAAACAGATTCAACATTTTGGAAATAAAAACATTTGGACTTGATAAAATCTGGTCCTGATACAAATTACAGTATTTATGAACCAGATTTGCAGCTCTCAGATGGTTTCTGGGACTGGGGAATGTAAAATGCCAAGATGCTATTAATATAAAGATTCCATATATCATGTGGTAACAAAGCATTTTTCCTTCATATATAACAGATAACATGCTACATCTGTATAGAAATCCACAGCACAATTTTGGGCTTAATCAGTCAATCAATAAATAAATATGAAGAGCTAGATTCTGCCACGGTTACTTGTCGTAAGTATCATGTTCTCTCCATAAGCTACTCCACTGAAATCATTCGGCCTATTCGAGGAGTGAATTATTACTCTCTGTGAATAACAGTGGCAGATTTTAGCCCTAAGTTTGCAGTATGATGTGGACCAGGGAAGTCTGATTTTGACACATTTTCCTTTCCTTCCAAATAAGACAGCATTTCCAGGATCAGATTTTATCCCTATGTACCAAAGTCTTCCTGAAGAAAATTAATTGGTTACATCTTGTTGTAATTGTGACAGCAATCATAATGCAAGGACTCCAAACTTCGCTTTATATGCATTTACGAAATTCATGACCTCTACTAGATCCAGTTTTTATTTTCATTACTTGTATGAACTGGATGTAACAAAAGTCACAACAATTCGAAAATGACCTTTTGAAAACATGACCTTTTGAAATCAGCTGTCACATACCAATTTTCACAGAGTGGTAATGAGATCAATCCCATGGGTCTGACTTAGAAACTAGATCACACACTCAATGTAGAATAGCAGAACACATAGCAATCAATAACACAGGCAGGAGATAAGTAGCAGAATGGCTTTGGGAAAGTTTAACTTAAAAATGCCTCCTCCTTCCTTTCATACTCAGAGCAAAAGCCTTCAGCAATCCCCTATACTGTGGATTTTCAAATGCTAAGATAACACCTTGAGGAATAACTCTAAAACACCATAGGAGTGAAAATTGTTGAACATCTCATGGCATCTGTAGCTAATGTTGTACGCCTATAGAGCAAGCTAATAACTGGACTTTAAAAGTCAATGGCAGCATGCATGCCTTGACAGACATACTTGCCCCTGGAGAACAGGAAACTTTCCCAGATGTGTGAGAGACTTATGCTGCATCTACGCTTGGAGCTAAGGGTGTGATTTCCAATTTATGTAGACATATTTGCGTTATCTGTAATCCAGCTAGCATGTTAAAAATAGTAGTGTAGCCACGGTAATGGCAAGTGATGGCACAGGTTAGCCATGCCCATGGGGTGCAGGCAGGTTTGTACCCAGCACCAAAAGTCTGCGCCATCATTCGCTTCTGCCCAGGCTACCTCAGCTATACGACTATTTCTAGCACACTAGCTTGAAGAGACCTAGCACAAATATGTCTGTATGAGCTGGGAATCACACTCCCAGCTCCAAGTGTACACATACCCTTAGATCAAATTTTCTACAAAATGTGTTTGTTTTAAGGAAATTCCTAGCTTTTAGCTTTGCAATCTCCTGAGCATGAGTATGTAGGGTTTCCCTGCTTGATTGTGCAGCCAGACAGCTGGAAAGGACTTCCTAAAGTGCAAATCTCGCCCCACTCTCCACAAGTGTGGAGTCTGCCAGATACAGCAGAACTGGTGTCACCGGGCAGTGTGAGAGAAAAGATTTGAGGATCACAGGATGGTTCAACCACTAAGCAATGAATAGGTTTGCTTCTTAGGGCCTCCCTGTTAGGGGCAGGCCAGAATCAGATGGCAAATTCATCTTGGAGGTATTTATACTAAAATCCTTACTTGTCACTTTTCAATATACTCTCAAAGCTACAAATGAAACGTTCAGAAGACTTCAACCATCCCGTGCTCCCAACACCCTACATGAACACACATATGAAAAGTATTCTGACTAGTGACATACTAGATTATTTTTCATGGGTTTGTGCTAGGTCTTTTGCTGAATGTTTTATATTAGAATATATTACCATGGTCTGAAATATCAAGAGGCAACCCAACTCTTTTCTCCAGCAAGGGAAAAAATTAGCCTTAAGTAATGTTTACAACAAGGCAAATACTATGGGATGAACCTTTGAGAACCTTTGATATTTCTGTACCGGGTTCAAAATTTGCCACTTTGCTAATTTCCACTGCTGTAAAAGTATATTGTCATTTTGTTCACATAATAGAACTGGCCTACTATGACATTTACTGTGTTCTTTGCAGGGGCCCACGCACGCCTGTTCTATACCCATTACAAGCTTTTTTTACAAAGAATCCTTTTGAATGCAGAGCCAAGTTCTATACAGATGGATGCACTTCCTTGAACCATTACAAATCAGTGGGGTTTCACTACGTAAAACACGACTACAGTATCTGACATTCAAAATGAATTTCTGAGCTATCAAGGCATTGTATAAGGAAACAGCAGAATGGCTACATGACACAGCTCCCATAGGAGTTTTCAGGCTCTCTACTGAGCAACAGATCAAAACATAAAACAAACCACAGACATATTCTCCCTCTGCTTGCACACTATTCCATGTAGTTTACAAAGGAAGCTTATGCATGCCCACATCTGGAGCTTTGTGCTTTCAACGAGCAGAGCTGTTTTGATACGCTTATCAACTTTGTTACTGCTAAATACAAATTCTTCAGACAGGTAAAAGGCATTTATTTGTCTTCAATCCAAGGCAAGGATGAGATTTCAAAAACAAGTAGATTTTTAGTTGTGAGCTTGTCTGAAATTTCTTAACTGATGAGGGGAAAGCAGTTTTCATACCTTTAGACATTTCAAACTACTAAATGGAATTCTATTAAAGTACCTTGTGGTACACATTAAAGTACAGGTTGTGCACACAATTGCAGCAATGCACGAATCTGAAAATGTGCCCATGTACACGAGGGGGTCTCTCTCACACATACTCAAACAGTCATATGTACATTTAGCTTTTTCAGAGAATACCATCCAAATAAGCAGAATTACCATCCTAATAAAAAAGGCAGAGATGATCCATCACAGAATTCAGAATAGACATATAAGCAGGGAAAATTAAAAGACATCCAAGAGTGTTTGATTCTGAACAGGCTACTCTACAGGAAAAACTGGGTAGACCATCTATAACCCTGAAGAAACCCTCCTGCCAAGCAATGATGTTATTGCAGTTAAGCAATACACACTGTAAACAATTTTATTACTGTACATAAAGATAAGTTCAGTTTACAGTGGATTCAATTTATTTTATGGTAAATATTTGAGAGTTCATGGGCATGTCGTTGATGAAATACTAGACTGTAAGACAGTTTAAGAGCAGTTTGAATAGTACACTGCATTTCCTCTGCCAGCTCCATTAAAATCGTATAATCAAAAGGCCAAAAGTGAGTTCTGAATATTTTCTTAACTGAGAAAAATTTAAAGGTAGCTAGAGTCCCAGGCGCTACATTTAGCTCCATACTTGAAATTGCTGATGTGGCTATAACAACTGATGTATAGAGTCCTGTGGCACCTTATAGACTAACAGACGTATTGGAGCATGAGCTTCCGTGGGTGAATACCCACTTCGTCGGATGCATTCGACGAAGTGGGTATTCTCCCACGAAAGCTCATGCTCCAATACATCTGTTAGTCTATAAGGTGCCGCAGGACTCTTTGCTGCTTTTACAGATCCAGATTAACATGGCTACCCCTCTGATGTATAGAAGCAGCAAAACCTTCTTTCTATCCCCGCACTGAGTTTTAACAGCTTGATCAACACCCTTCTGTACAATATAAGCATGGTTGGATCACAGAGTCTTCCATATGAATACTTCGGATAAATGTATGAAAATTGTAATACTGCATCTTCATTACAGAGAAAGTTAATATTTCCCTCATTTTGACTACGGTTTGCAGTTTGACTTCAGCTTCAAATACAAGCTTATTAACTGAAGAAGGGAGAAAGAGTATTTGGGTTCCTGTCTGAAAATGAATGTTTGTTTTATTCGTAGGTCGATAACAGCACAAGTTTTCCACCCAAAGAAAACAAAGCAATTAACCTGACCTTCCAAATCACAGGGTGAGAGAGTAATCAGTCTGTATGTTAAGGATACAAATCATGCTGCTGAATTATGTGTGACTGAAGAGACAATCATGAGTCTGACAAACTCAAAATTTCCCATGCACTGAAAGTTTTGGCCCAGATCCTTCTGTGGCCGTGACTGCTTTGTATTAAAGCACAATCAGATTTTCGCCCTCAAGAAGCTTCAAAGTAGCCATCAGCATAAGAGGATCCTCTGGTGGCATCGATCCAGCGTATCGAGTCTTACGTCACCCCTTTGTATGTGCACGCACACCTCCTCTTCTCTTCCCCGAGCTGACAGCTCCCTCTTCAGCTGTATGCCCCGCCTCTGAGCTTTTAAGACAAAGTCATTTATGGTTTAACTTCACTGACTGCAGTAGAGTTACACTAGGATTGTTACATTTGACCCTTCCTGTTATAAACTGTTCTCCTGGTAATTCTTCCCATTATCAGCCCCTCCTAAAGATGGGTTGCCAATAGTGTTAACCCAGATTTAAGATTGGCAACTCATCCACAAATTTCTAGGAGTCTCATTTGTTGAGACTACTGTCCATTTGTTCTTTTTGGCTATGTGCTTGTGAGCTGGTAGATGATTACAACTGACAAGAATCCAGATCTGTAAAAAACTGGTAGAGCGGGATGTTTGTGTGTTTCAATACCCTGGCTGCTTACAAGGGGCAGAATGAAGTGGACATGGGATTACCACCACCTAGACCTCTACATTTGTGGCTAGTGGATTACCCAGTACAATAAAATGGAACTGCTCAATTCTCATTCGGCAGAACTAACATAAAGGATTATGATGGAGAAGAGTTACAAAATGAAAAAAAGTACGGGTTTTTTAATGCATTATAATTACATTTTAAGTTGTTTTACTCTGACAATGTTGCTTTACCAAATGACCATCTAACACTGGAGAAGCAAAAACAGCTTAACAGCTAAGGCGTGTCTCATGGAATTTAAAAAGGAAATGAATATGAGGATGGTTTTATTTCATTAGATAAAACCCTTCATGGACCACCAAAATACAAAGGCAAAGAAATGAATCTTAATAAAATGCTAATCTGCTACACATTGCAGACCTGTTATTCACTCAGTTGTAACGAAGTGAACTGCTGCAGAAAAGCTTTAATTCTTTAACAGGTTATAGATTCTGTTGGTTAGTTATGAGTAACAGTACTTAAGAAAATCACATGTGATTTTGTAAAGAGAGACAGGGCTAAGACTGAACTGACCCTTCTAATTGGTCGACTTGACAAATTCTGCTTTTAGCTCCTTTGCTCACACCCTTTTGTTACAGATTTTTCATTTTTATTAAAAACAAGAGCTTAAAATCAAGAGTTTTTCGGAGCTTTCACTTAAACCATGACAGTTTGTTTTGTTGTTTTAGGCGGCCTTGTTATTAGAGAGACAAAGGTAGTTGAGGTAAAATCTTCTATTGGACCTACTTCTGTTGGTGAGAGAGATACTTTTGAGCTACACCGAGTTCTGAATCAAAGAAGAGCTGTGGATAACTCAAAAACTGCCTCTCTCACCAACAAAAGTTGGTCCCAATAAAAAGTATTACCTCACCCACCTTGTTTCGCTAATATCCTGGGACAAACATGGCTACAACAACACTGCAAACAACAACTGTTAATAAATATTCATTTGAAAAACATCTGTATTCTGATTCATCTGGCTAATAAGTTAATGTCTGTAGAGTAGCTTGTTAAACAGGAGCCGACTGACAGTACAATGCTCTCAACAAAAGGTCTAAGACTATGGAACCTGGTCTAACACTGAATAAGTTTTATGATTTTGGGGTCATGCTGCATCTGCAAAGAGACTGAGTTAGCACAGCAAGGAGTAAGCTGAAATATATTTTGCAGTGGGCTGGGAAGAGTATATTATATCAAAGGCCTATCTGAAATGTTTCAATTTAAAATTGGTTGCTTACGTGCCTATGGTCTGAGATGAATGTGTTTTAAAAAGATGCATAAGTGATATGTATTATTATTCCTAAAATGTTTAGCATACTTTTGTCAAAGTGAAGAACTCCGTTAGTGCTTTAAAAATGTTATAGCAAAAAATCATCAAAATTACATATGACTATGAAGCCCTTGACAAAATATTTTGAGAAAGAAACTGATTGAACTTGTTTCCAAGGTTTGCTTAAAGGCAAGAGTCAGGAGAAAGGTCAAATCACATTTTCTGTAATAAAAGAGGAGTTTTTAAAATACAAAATACAAATTGTAGCCTCCTCTATTACAGGCCTCAACCAAAACAACAAGGATTCCGGTGGCACCTTAAAGACTATCAGATTTATTTGGGCATAAGCGTTTGTGGGTAAAAAAACCTCACTTCTTCAGATGCATCCTCAACCAGCTATTCAAATGGAATTGCCAGTAGGTATTCTTAATGACTATGAAAGGTGGAGCATTTTTAGCTGTACAGATTAGCAAAAAAGCAAAACACCTTGGAAGAGGAACTGATGAAATATCTGACCAAGCTACATCCTCCAGCTGGAGACTACTGACAGATACTAAGGAGCAGCTTATTCTGCTCTGCCTGGATCTGGCAGAGATGGGAGTTTGGACAGATTTGATCCAGACCCTTCTGGACCCAAGCAGGCCAGAATAAAATTTTATCTCATCTATATCTAACCAAATACTGCTAACTACTTTTACAGACTTTGTAGTTTATGGCCAAAAGTACACAGCTTTCTTGTGTTCATAACCTTTTTCATTAGCTTGTAAATTAATTATGTGAAAAAGAGTAAAGGGAAAAAACAAGACAGAAGATATTCGAAAGTTGCCTCTGATACTTTTTTAATCAAAACATTCTGAAAGCAAGTATTTATTTTATCTGAAAACAAATGGCACTTGAAGCACATTTTCTCTGTCTCATATTCCAGCTCTAGGTAACTACTAGATGAATAGAAAATTTCTGCAGCCAACTAATGAGACACAAATATTTCTAGTTTAATTATGAAGATTAAAAGCCAATATCAAAAGACACAAATTGCTGGCTTTGGGCTATTACTGCTGACTCTTGGTTAACATTACTGGAATAAAGCAAAGAAACTGAATGAGTAACTGGGCACAAGAAACAAGGATATAAACACAGGCACTGACTTTTGTTTTTGCCAGTGGGAGCTCCTCTCCACTCTCCCCCTGCATGCAACGGCAGTTGGGGCCTTGACTGAAAGAGACCAAGTGGGGGTGGGGCTTCAGGGCAGAGCAGGGCCACGATCTGGGCACAAGGGCCCACAAAAGATTAATGAGCACGTCCTATTTTTCGATTGCTGCTTGAGCCCCCAAACACCCATGGAGTTGGCACCTATAGATACAAAACAACTGAGAGCAATCTGACATGTAATATACTGAGTGTACGTGGGGATGATATATTTCATCAAAGCTCTTCTGTTTCTCATAAAACGGTGCTAACAAAAACAATCTGAGACACCATGAGGCTGTTACAGTCCAGTATATACAATTATATTAAAATACATTAAAATAATGTTATTTATGTTGCAGAGTCAAGCATTCGAAAGTTACAGGTGCTAGATTTACTGCTGCCTGTGCAACTTTAATTTTGCCCATTGTGTGTTCATCCTAGGGACTTAATGGAGCAGGGGTCCTGTGGCAAAAATTGTATGTGATCATGTAATTAAATATTGTATTATAATGCAGAAACACAAGGAGGCAAAATTAAGATTGCCCAGGCAACCACAAATCTGGCATTTCCTAACTTTCCAGAGCTTGAACCTAAATAATGTTCTTCTAACATAATTTTTATATGCAATTTCCTTCTTAAGAATAAAGGTAAAACATATTATGTTATATGCAACTGTAACAACTCCCCATTGTGGCTGTTCCAAGGTGTTCCAAGTAGATGGCTGTGGATGCTTTGGCAGCAATAAGTTATTATTTGGCATGGCTACCAACATTTTCCTGATGTATGCAAATTTTAGCAAAAGTTGAACCAAATCCCTGGGACAAAGAAAAGCTATTTCCGTACCTTGAGGCATCTTCTCTAGCCAAACAAAGGGCTGTAGCAAAGACTGGAGGTGCAAAAGTGTCTTAAAAAAGTTTCAAGAATCCTTAACACTAAGGTGGGGGAGGTTGTTGGAGATGCACATAACAGAATTGCATGAGCAACCATAATACTGGCACTTCCTAATACAGAAGGTGTATATATGTGTGTGTAATAAAATACATCCTAAAGACAAAACAATGTTACAATAGTGAAACAAGGATGATACATGGAATAAATATCATTGAAATTACAGTCACGTTGAAAGTATGATTTTTGAGGATATGTAAAATGAAATGTATTTCAGTAGAAATACTGTCCTTCAAACTACTTACTTGTAGTAAATAGTGAATGTAATCGTAAAGAAACTCAGAAATAATAATTCATAAGTAGACTCATCACCATATATGTACTGAAAACACATAGGCTCATTTTTAAACACCTGGCTAACACATTTCAGTAGGATTTGGGTTCCTAAACCCCTTAGGCTTTTCAAAATCTGAGCCATATGAATTAACTGCTGTATTTTAGATAACTGTGTATTATATCATTTGCCAAGCTCTGTTATTTAAAAAACCCTAAAATAAATATCAAATTTGGCATAAACAAGTCATTTAAAATTCACCATTAATTTAAAAGCTGCTTTAAAAAGTTGCATTTTGAAAATAATGAATCATAATGGAGTGGTCCGAAACATAACCATTCAGCAAACCAAAGGCAGACAAGGCACACTGAAATAATTGTACAGAAAAGTAATGGTCCTCAATCCCAACAGCAAATAACACAAACTATTGAATTATACTTTCCCCCAAATATGCTTATGGCCATCTGAAATCACAACACATCTGGATACAGAGAAAAGTGCTTTTGCCACAGTACAGATCATCATATGTTAAACCTACTTCCAAGTCACCTGCACTCTGGACCAGGAGATGCAGCGACATTCAGGAATCTGCCTAAAACCTGACCTGATGAATAGATTGCAAGTATTTAAAAGGCTTTCTAATGCAGCCTCAACTATGTAGAGTTGGTCCATTCAGGAGCATCTTTGAGAGTGTAGGAAAGCAAAGTGTGTATATTGGGGGTGTCTAAATGGAGGGTGCCTATGCAACAAGAGGAAGGTGCTAGTTTTTCCAGTACTAGCCCTAAGCAAGGGAGGCCAGGTGAAGAGATTGTCAGCAGTAAATGCTCTCTGACCAAGAGAGAATGGAGTCAAGTCCAGAAGCAGAGCTTCCTTCAAAAGCTTAAATCAAAGTCTAAATACCACAGCAACAGGTATGTTATTAATACTACAGATTAAATTGGATTCTTCGTGCAGGAGGGCAGACTAGATGATCATAATGGTCCCTTCTGGCGTGCTTGGGGAGGAGGCGGGGCAGGGGTGAGCTGGGGCAGGGAGCTCCCCTGCATGCTGCCCCCCCTTACTTGCTGCAGGCGGCCCTCCCCGCACTCCTCTGCCCCAGCTCCCTCTGCCTAGATGCCAGCGGCGACTGGGGCGGCTGAAGATCTGGCCGCCGCGGTCGCTGCCGAAGAAAATGGCACCCCCCAAATCCTAGTGCCCTAGGCTACCGCCTAGGTCGCCTAAATGGTTGCACCAGCCCTGCTTCTGACCTTAAAGTCTATGATTCTGTGAGTCACAGCGAAGTCTATAGAAATGATACTGAATGAGTAAGGAGAGTTTTAACAAAGGGCACTGTCTTATTCCTTTCCTGGGGAAGAATACCTCCCTTGAAACTCTGCTTTCGTGATTTACAATGGGATCCTTTGGCAAACTGAGAGCTATTATGGTTACCCCAAAACTAAAAGAGAAGTTTTTTGTACATTGCACAATCAATCTTGGAAGCTCCTACTATTTTAAGAAAGTGTAAGGAAAACACATGAGAGCAGATCCTCAGCTGGTGCAAACTGTCATGCCTCCACAGACAAAGATGCGTCAGGGATGGCCTATGCATATATAATCCTGCCTTAACACGGGGGAATGCACGCAATCACCTGTTGAGGTCCCTTCCAGACCTATATTTTTTGTGATTTCCACTGATTGAAGCCAATTTACTTCAATAGAAGACATGAAGCAGAAGATAAGCTACCCAGACATTCAGGGGTATAAAGCCATGGCTTGAGTGCACAGACACAGAACCAAGGACTCCTGTGTTCTAACCCCAGCACTTCCACTGCCTTTGGTGACCCTGGGCAAGTCACTGCTTCCATTTACTAGTGTGCAAAATGAGGTTAATAATACTTTCTTGCAGGATGTTAAGAGCATTAGCGTGTGTGACAGGCTTGGATGATGAAAAGTGTTCTGTAAGAGATGCTATTATTATGGAAGCACCTGATAGCCACTCCATAATTAATGCTGCATTCTAAAATGGGTTTACAATAAAAATAAATTGTATTTACAAAGCACTCCACTCAAAAGCACTGAGTGTTGAACAGCAGTCATAAAACAATTTCTCATTAAACAAAAAGAACATCCCAACCTTGACAAAATTACAAACAAGTTGGATAAACAGAAAAAATAACAACAACAAAACACAATAAAACAGCAACAGTGGCAGTAAATTAATAACCACCTTTGGAAAAAATAAGTTCAGGCATTTTTCTTAGAAGTGAGATGAGATTAAATGAGGGACCAAGTGCCACACTGTCAGGGCTGCCACAGCAAAAGCTTGATCACTTACCAGCACCGCCCTCACACTGCAGGGGGCGACAGTGATGTATGGTGCTGGAATGCGGTTCCGGCGCATTTGGCTCCACTGCACCACTGCTGCTGACAAAGCGCGAAGGCAGAACCCTAAGCACCACGTGGTATAAGAATGGTGGAGGCTGACAAATTCCTTTCTCACAAAGCACATCAATGATTTTTTATTGTTGACTGATACCTCTTAAAAATGTTGTCTATATACCCAGAACTTGGGAATATCCACAGTAGACCTGGTGTACTGAGGAGTGGATTTGTTTGGTTTTGTGTGTTTCTTTGAGGGAGCGGTTATTATTTTTAAAGTTATGTTTAGGATAAGTTTTAGGCATTATTCACATTATAACTTAAAGTTTAGGTGCCATGCACAGGCCGATGTAGGCCAGTTGCACACAAACTTGGCTGATTATTATCATTTTACTAGTGTTGTGGTGATACACTGGTTTTTAAGGAGGGCCGCATGTTTTAATGTTCTTGCATAATGTTTTCCAATTCAAAGGCAACTGCCATATCCATTCATACTATGCATAAACTGTTGTGACATTATGGCCCTGGAACAAGCCCACATATTTATTTTCATTGTCTTCTCTCCCAGCCCGTTAAAATGTAAAAGATGGCGTTACAATAACTGCTGAACAGTGAGGCTGAGGCTGCAACTGTTGCACAACTGCAGCACACTTCTTAATGGGTTTTAAAGCAAAGACAGTAAAACAAAAAAAGAGAGACCGCTTTTATTTTAAAATTGGCAGTACGACATTTCTCATACTGGCTCACAAGGATTATTCATGACTTAAAGCTGACAAAAACATTTTGCAAAGTTATTTAAGAACTGAGTCCTGTCACTGAAAGCAAACTCTGTATTTGGCTGAATACTGGCTTTTCTGGTACACCGACTAAAATTACAGCTGCAAATGAATGAGGTAAAAAAATAATTTAAAAAACCAATCAACATAAAACCCAAGCAGACGGGATGCAGAAAAGTTGACATACAGCCACATATACAAGAAATTCATTTTTCTAAATATTTAAGGACAGTCTTCATTGCATATGTTGTATGCACTGAGTATTGTACACTGTGTTGGTGTATACTCAAAATCTTTGTTTATACGGCAATATTTTAAAAGGCTACAGTAGTAAGAGTTTTTTTGGAAAGAGGGGTTAGCATTTGCCTTGATGTAAATGAGTTCATACCAATAGTCCTGATCTTGAAATAAAAAGATCAACTGCATATGTATAATCTTTGCTTGATTTAAAACGTTTCACTCTAAGGCCAGGTCTACACTGCGACTTTAAATCGGTTTAATGGCCGATATACCGATTTAACGCTGTATCCGTTCACACGACGTCGTCATTAATATCGAGTTAAATGACAACATTTCTGGCCAAGACTGCCTTCACGGTCCCCCATAGTAGGTACTTCAACGCCATGCATTTTGCAAGACATTTGGTACTCAGGCATTGAAGGCATTGCACTGAAGGCATTGCATAAACAAACGATCTGCCTCCTGCGGTGGTATTGTCAGGAGAGAGATATCATCCATGTTACCTTGTAGAACATCAGGAATGTAAATAGGGGAGAGCATGGCGATTTTGCTACTGGCCAGAGCAGGGGATGGGAGGAGGGATAGCGACGAGTTTTCAGCGTCTGGCAAGCAGGATTCTTCGCCTGCTACCAGCAACGCGCTGCGGGGGGTGATGTAGGGTGATCACTAGCAGCGATCGTATACGATAGGAGCCATGCGCTGTTTGTGGATGTGAAAGAGGGGGGTTTGGGCTTTGCAGGTTCCTCTTAATAGGAGCAAGGCATCATATAGATCACTGTGTATATGAACGGTGGCGAAGTCAAATTTTAAAGCCTCACTTACCATCGTTGCATGGACGTACGGTTGGCCGTACCTGCGTCTGTGTGTGTGCCACATCAGTCACACAGACACTGAATATTTAAACGATACAAAATGCGACCTTGTATAGAGATCACATGTGCTCTGTAAGGTGGATAGTGTTCTATGTGAAAGAGTACTGTCATTGCTCTGTAAAGGTATCTTTCCACATACTTATCACCCTGGTTTGCCTTCCCATACAGCTGCACATTTCTCTGAAGTCCCTATGCCATCACGAGGGCGTGCTGTGATACGGTGGAGGAAGAAGAAGACGCGAGATGAAATGTTCACAGAAAATTATTGAAGTAACACGCAATGAGAGGATAAACAGAATGATTGGAAGGATGTGGTACAAAGTACAGGAAAGATGCCAGTGAACGATTCTGAGAGGGCTAGGCAGGAAGACCAGCGTTGGATGAGAAGAAACGCTGGATCTGCTGCGTTCTCAAACTGAAATCCTCAACGCATGGTGTGAGCTTCAGGAAGAGCAGCACAGTAGCAGAGTTGCCACTGCAGCCCCTGTATAACCTCCCTGCAAGCCCACGTCCCATATCCCTCACCCAGACGTGTAAGAACGCGTGGTGGAATGCTTTCTGCACCGCCCTACTCCCTCCACACCGCCTGCAGAGTTCAAGGAAAAGGCTGTAATTACGCTACAATGTGCTTAGTAGCCCTTTCCCTTCCCCCTCTTCCAAAGCACAGCAGTCAGGGGACACCTTCCTAATTCTCTGCCTTTTTTTAAAGTTCCTTTGTAATTACAGAATAGCATCGAAAGGGGAGGGGTGTTCCAGGAAATCTAGTAGGAAAAACTCATGAAATTTTTAACAGATGCATTAATTACTTTTAATGAATAATAAATGATTTTTAAACGATACAGAATTTATTTCCTTCGCCAACCTGTAATGAAAAGGGGGAGGTGGGTTGCTTACACTGAATAAGTCCATCAATGCGGAGGGTTCATCAAGGGAAGCAAACAGTAGTCACACCGTACCCTGGGCCGTGCTGAAACTCGTTTCAGGCTTCTCTGATGCGCAGCGCCTCCAGGTGTGCTCTTCTAATCGCCCTGGTCTCTGGCTGCTCGTACTCAGCGGCCAGGTGATTGCCTCAGCCTCCCACCCAGCCATAAATGCTCCCCTTAGTCTCACAAAGATTGTGGAGCACACAGCAAGCAGCAATAGGCAAGCGGGACATTGGTTTGGCTAGGTCTGAGCGAGTAAGTAATGATCGCCAGCGACCCTTTAAACGGCCAAATGCACCATTCTACCACCATCCGGCACTTGCCTCAGCCTGTAGTTGAACAGCTCCTGACCACTGTCCAGGCTGCCAGTTGTATGGCTTCATGAGCCATGGCATCAAGGGGATAGGCTGGGTCCCCAGGATAACTATAGGCATTTGAACATTCCCAACGGGTTTTTTCTGGTCTGGGAAAGTAATTCCCTTGCTGCAGCCGTTTAACAGACTAGTGCTCCTGAAGACGCCAGCGTCAATGAACCCTTCCTGGCCATCCCACGTGGATGTGGGTGAAACGTCCCTTGTGGTCCACCAGTGCTTGCAGCACCATTGAAAAGTCCACCTTGCGTTCACGTACTGGGTGCCCTGGTGTTCTGGGCCAAATAGGGATATGGGTTCCCTATGGGCCCCACCACAGTTCGGGAAAAACCCATTGCAGCAAAGCATCCACTATCACCTTGCACGTTTCCCAGAGTCACAACCTTCGTAGCAGCAAGCTTAAACGATTGCTTTGCTACTTGCATCACTGCAGCCCCACAGTAGATTTGCCCACTCCAAATTGATTTCCGACTGACCGGTAGCTGTCTGGCGTTGCAAGTATGCCAGAGGCTTTGCCACTCGGCTTTCTCACTGTGACGCTGCTCTCATGTTTGTATTACGGCGTTTCAGGCAGGGGAAGGCATGTCACAAAGTTCTAAGAAAGTGCTCTTTACGATGCGAAAGTTTCGCAGCCACTGCGAATCGTCCCAACACCGTCAAAACAATAGCGTCCCACCAGTCTGTGCTTGTTTCCCGTGCCCAAATTCCGGCGTTCAATGGGGTAGTAGATGCCCCGTTAATCAGCAGTAGCTCCAAAACGCTGGGGCCAGCGTTATGCGAGAATTCTGCTCCATCTCTTCATCGCTGTCCTCAGCCACCAGCAATAGCTGCCTCCTCCTCTCCTCTTGCCTTTGCAGTTCATCGTTCAGTATAGTCAGCACGAGAGTACGCGAGGTGTTGACAACGCGTCGAATACCGTTTGTGATTCTCAGGGTCCATGATTGCTGTGCTATGGCGTTTGCTCAATGCACTCGCGCAAAAAAGGCGCCAAAGGGTTGTCTGCTGCCTTCACAAAGGGAGGGGTGAGGCTGTACCCAGCACCACCCGGCGGCAATGTTTTCTGCCCCATCAGTCACTGTGCTCTCAACATGGAAGTGGGACTATGGGATAGCTGAGGAACAGCTAACCCACAGTGCACCGCTTCTGAAATCGATGGTAGCCTTGGACCATGGACATAAGCAATCGATTTTTTGATCGCACTGTGGACGCGCAAAACCGATTTTATAACATCGGTTTTGTAACATCGATTTAAACTACTTCGAAATAATCGTGCAGTGTAAACGTACCCTAACTCTCAATCACTTTTTGTTTCTCTTACTACTGCTCCCCTCACAGCAACTAGCCAGTAAAAATACTTCTCTGCATCCTTGTAAATCTCAGTTCTATCTAATTCTGTTCTATCTTCATACGTGATTTCTCCTGTGCTGTCTCTCTAAGAGTTGCCATATCCAGATTCATAAAGTATTTGCTCTAGCCAACAACCTCTTTTAGTGCTTTGTGGCATTCTGTATGTAGAACATTACATAAGAATAAAAGATTTTACCTTTTGCATAATTAGTGATCTTACATGTTTGACATTACAACTCGTTCTATAGCTGAATTAGTACAGATTTGCAAATAGCAGGACAGAATTGGACTCATCACAACCATATTTCTTCCAGCCTTAGGAGTCATTTTATAGTCTAGTTCCAAAGTATGAAAACAAATGGCTACCTCCTCCCAGAACCCGGAGGGCACTTCACACATATTTCATTCCTGGACTCAGAATCCTGAGAGGAAATGCAAAGGACTGCATGAGAGTTTTCACATAAAATTTGGGAATGTTAAAACTTTATAACTGATGGAGAAAGAAAAGGAAAGGAAAGAATGTGTCTATGGGTGTTAGGACTGCAGAACTTTGTCAACTGCAGAGAAAGAGGAAAATACGAGAAAACACCTTTAAGAAGAGCGGACTGGGAATTTTTTAATAAGATTTATATTGAATTAATTTAAGTAGAACAATTACAATATAAGATTTCCAACAAAGAAAAGTATAGGAATGTATTGAATTGGATTTATATATCACAAAGTGGCATATAGTAACCTGAACAATAGTCTCAACTGCAAACTACTGAGCATACAAAAAGGAGAAAAAATCTTAAACAAACAAATAAGCATCTGTAGACGGAGTGTAAGATTTCAAGTCTGAATCTGATGTCCATTAAAGTCAACAGCAAAATTTCCATTGGCTTTGATGGGAACAGAAATGAGCCCTATCCTGAAATAAAAGGGCATGTTACGATAGAGTGAAGAGAATGAAGTACTAACTGATATTCACAGAACTTTACTAATGAATGTGACCAGTTAAGCTGAAAATACAGGTAGTTAAAAGAAAACTATAACCTCAGGCTTTCGTGTTTGTGCTGCTCTAGGAAAAGTTCTTCCATCAACCTAGGTGCTGCTTCTCAGGAGGTAGATTAACTACAGCCACAGGAAAACCTCAGTGGTTTGAGCATTGGCCTGCTAAACTCAGGGTTGTGAGTTCAATCCCTGAGGGGGCCACTTAGGGATCTGGGGCAAAAATCTGTCTGGGGATTGATCCTGCTCTGAGCAGGGGGTTGGACTAGATGACCTCCTGAGGTCCCTTCCAACCTTGATAGTCTATGATTCTCTATATATTTTCCATTGTATTTTCCACTTCATGCGTCCGATGAAGTGGGTTTTAGCCCACAAAAGCTTATGCTCAAATAAATGTTAGTCTCTAAGGTGCCACAAGTACTCCTGTTCTTTTCACAGCTGTAGTATCACATGTTCCAAAATCAGTAAGTCTTTAGTGAATATTTACTTCATATGTTCTGCCACTCTTACTAGCGCTGAATAAACTTATTCATTGAGTAGCTTAACTTGCGACTCAATGTCAATAGGAGTGCAGAACTGGCCCTTAGAAAGGTCAATCATTAGGGCTCTGCAAATATGCAGATATCAGCTTGATATCCACAGATCATTTTTTGCAGATCAGACACAAATTCTGTATCACATAGGGCTCTGTCAATTGTTTCCTGCCCTACATGACCTCCTGTTTTGTCTCTCTCAATTAGCTAGCCTTGTTTTTATGCAAACAAACACACACAGAGTGATATGGATCATTCTCCAGTAGGCATTCATAAAAAGCCCTCGTTCTCAGACAGACAATCCTGTATTAATTCTCAGTTCCCAAAGACACTATTTCAAACATTTTTGTATTGATTAATCAATTGCAATTTTAAATACAAATGCTAAAGGCTTATGTAATAGTCATCCAGGTTGTTTGGTCTTTGTGTCTATCAGCAGCTATTTTAAACAAAATTTTTGTTGTAGGGTCCATTGGATCCAGGTTCAGTGCTTACAAGAATCACCAGTCTTCATAAAATACAATGAATCTCACATTTTCCTTTGTTTACTGGTCATCCTTCCAAGTCTGCAAATGGGTGCCAGATTTCACAATAATTACTCACATAGAGTTTCTTTTTGTAAAAAAACTGTCCCAACAGGAGACCATCTTGGAGATGATTTTAATTGATGTCCAGACAAAACACTTTTTCTCAGATGTTGTTATATGTCCTATTTTATCAGAATACATAATAAGTTGTGTAACACACCTTCCTGCCCATTGTCTGTAGCTCCCTAGTTTCATTTTGTTCTTCTCTCAGAGTTCCCTAAAAGTGACTTATTGGTATTAATAGTGCCTTTATAATATTAGCCCCTTAGTCCATTTTACACTTTCAGTCTTGGAGGCCAGCCAGTTCTGGCTATAGCTCTATTAGCACTGTATTCTACTCCATCCAAACAGGTCTCTCCGGGTTTTCCTCTCACTCTAGGAGGCAACTGTTCTTGAAATGTATAAACTAGTGCCAAAAATGCAACCGTAATTGGAGGGAGAAAAAATACCTCCATCCAATGACAAATGAAGTGTATGATGCTCTTGAGAATACACTGAAGAGAACAAATTCTATACCAGCAGGAGGTTGACTACATGCCTAATATGTCTCTTCCATCTCCAATATCTATGATTCTACAAACAAATGAAGTGGCTGAGAATTCCTGTGAGATTCTGGAGAGGTGTTCAGTTCCAGGAAGTCTTTTCTCAGACAATGCTGCCATTCTCTCATTTGTATCTCTCTTTATTTAGGCAGATGCTGGCTTAACACCATAGTATTTTTTTTTTAAATGTTGGGCTGGAAAAACTCTTTATCATGTTAAGCTAACGGACTTGCCACAGACCCTGAACAGTATATTCAACCAAATGCAATTAAAGCATTGGATAGTTAACAATAACTACTACTGTATATGCCTAGGCCAGTTTCCCCCTTTCTCCAACAACACCTTGGAGGCTAATTAGGGTTAATATAAAGGCTTACAGTCTTAACGATACCTACTCAGTGCATCACGGCTGCTCAGTTTGGCATTGTACCATAGAGTCACTAAACCACAAATAAGCAATCCACTGCTCTATAAATCAGAGTGAGAGAGGAGTACACAAATATCTACATGCATGTCAGTATGTGGTAATATAATATTAAACACCAGGCTCTCAAGCCACCTATTATTTTATCAGTACCAGAAGGATAATATATCTGTTCAAGTGTAAAGCAAAGAGAAAGCCAACAGCACTTAAGTGCAAGTACTAATGTAAGATATAAGTACATTTCACAAACACTGCTCACGTTTTCCATTTATCAGATTACAAACTCTTTTGAAATGTTGCCAGAACAAACCTAAAAACCTCATGCCACTAAAAGCTTCATGTAGTGAATATTTTAACATATCCGTTAAGCCATGTCTACACATTTTCAACAGTCTCACGAACTACTAAAAATTAATTAATAATTAGGGTCATTAAATGTTCAGGTTTTTCCTTTTCTCCAAGAAAGCTAACAGCCTTCCTGGCTGAGAATTATTTTCCAGGAATATCTTGGGTTCTTTGTCCAGCTTGAAACACTTTTAGCTAGCAACAACTAGAAATCGCTACTAAAAAAAATAAAAAATAGATGGGTATCACTAAAAATAGATCATGGTGCATATAAATTGGAACAAACTACTATGATTTCAATGTGCCAGGCCATAGAAAATTCCTAAATCTAACTTTTTATAGCAAGTCACATGGAAAAAACAGGGGTAGCTGTGTACTGCTGAATCCTACACCTACTCCGACAGCTATGCTTTACTGTTAAAGTTCATTATGTTTAGAGAAAGGTGTGGTCTAGTGGTCTAGGCACACAACTAACAGACAGGAAATTCTCTTTCATAATTCTGACTCTCGTTGTGACTTGGGGCAAATTGCTGAACTTTCCTGCTTAGGCATCACAATCTGTAAATTAGAGCTAACCCTCACCTATCCCACGGACACACTGTAAGGAGTAGTTAATATTTGTAAAGTTCTAAGCTTTATGATTTCATAATTTGGAGGGATATGATTTAACAGTGAAAACTGAGTGGAAAAATGCACACTTCCTATTCAGAGACAACATAAGCCAGGCAAAGCACAATAACTGGCAGAGATCAATTGTTGAAAGTGGATATTTATCTAACACATTCTGTCATGGGCCTCTTTTGGCCACATTTCCCTTTGCCAGACCCGCACTTGATGTACAGTTGTTTTTGTGACTTTAATAGGATGCTTCTTGGAACTAGTCAATACCAAACCCATTTCACTTATGGCTTAAATGATATTTTCCACTAATTCTGGTAGGGAAGGGTTTCCCATAAGGCATTAATTCCCTGAGCTACCTAGGCTCTCCAAGATTTCTGTTTTTGCTTTGGCATACAATGCAGGAACATTTTTACTTGAAAGAAACATTTTTGTTAGAAGAAAAGTGACAGAATGTGCTTGCCTGCTGCATTAAGATTATTCTCCCCATAGCCCTTAGAGCTAGCTTAGCCTTTTATTTTACTTAGCAGTAAAAGAAGGAACCTATAGCCCTCTATCCTGCAATACATTGTCTTAAGCAGGTCAGCATAAGTGAAGCAGGCCTGTGACCCTTAGCATAGGTACAATGGCCCGACAGTTACCCTAGATTTGGGGGAACTGGGAATAACTTGTTTAAGAGGGGAGTTGGTACATAATGATATCAGGCAACTGCAGGAATATGAACTGATAGTAGACTTGGATATTTTGGGATAAAATCATTGCCCAATATTTAACCTCAAACTTGCTTTAGCAATAGTTGACATATATGGTAATGAGGTAAAAGACATTAATGTGCTAAATATAGGATAAAGGCAGCCCAATGTTATTAGGGTGAGGAAGTTATATATGGACATGGAAGGCTGGGCATCTGAATGCTCACGCCAGGCCTATAATAGGCTAGGTCAACATCTATCTGGGTGCAGAGAGGGTTCTAGCTTTTCTGCCGCCCGAAGCACGGCAGACAGGCAGGCAGCCTTCGGTGGCTTGCCTGCCGGAGGTCCCCAGTCCCGTGGATTTGGCATACCCACTGGAAAATTGCCGCTGAATCCGCGGGACTGGCAGACCTCCCACAGACAAGCCGCCGAAGCCCCCCAGCGGCTTGCTGCCCCAGGCACACGCTTGGAGCACTGGTGCCTGGAGCTGCCACTGGCTGGGTGGCAAGCTTTCCGTCCTTGACCCTTCAGCTCTTCACGGTTACTATCTACCACTGACCTTTGGGCACTGGGGTTTGGATCACTGGACTCATTTGGCACGCCAGGGACAGTTGGCCCTTTGTCTCTGACCACCAGAATCCCAAGGAAAGATGTGAGTATGTAAGTCCATGAGCATATGCAAGGAATGATACCACAGATATCCCCAGCATTATATTACTGCTATTTGTTTCTATGGTTTGGAGTTGTCTTGTCTTATTGATTGTGTTACTAAAAGTGGCTAAGGCTTTGCTTTTCCCTCAATGTGAGTGTCTTTGCCGAACACCCTGGGGTTCCCTACAAGATATTGAACTTGTTAGTTTTAATTCTGTTGTGTCTGATTCTGGGATTAGAACCCTATTGCCTCCAGCTCATTAAATTGGTATCATTTGGCAACCAATACAATTATTAACCATTCAAGTATCAGGCTACATTCATATGTGACAAACAATTAAAGCTGGGCAAAGACTTTTTGGAAATGGCTACAGGACACACGTTTTTGCTATGTGTATAAATATAAAATATTTAGAAAAGCAAAGTAATATTAGTATTTCATAGAATTCTCTGAGGATGGGTTTAATTTGGCATTGCAATGTGCATTCCTAAATATTAATATGGTACATTGTTGTGATGTCTCAGTATGCACTACTGCAGCAGTCCCCAAACTTTTGAGGGGCGTGCCCCCCCACCTTACCCATATCCATGCTCCTTCCCACCCCCGGAGCTGGAGCTGGGACAGGGCCACTGGTCGGGGGTGGGACAGGACAGATAGGGGTAAGAAGGCCAAGGCTTGCGGTGGATCTGGGGCCAGGAGTGGGGCCACAGCCAGGTGCCAAGGCTGGGGGTGGGAGCAAAACCGCAGCCAGACTGCAGTAGGGGCCAGCAGCCAGGCCTGCAGCCAAGTGCATCTCCGCTCCTGGCCTCGCCCTCAGCCTCGGCCCCAGGCTGGGAATGGAGCTGCGGCCAGCAGCGAGGCCAGCAGCAGTGTTATGCTGAGGCTGGGACTGGGGCCAGGTGCAGGGCCAGGAGCCAGGGACACGGCTGGGGGTGGGGAGAGGACAGAGGGGCTGGCCTGGGTCCCACAGGGACTCCCAACTGGATGTTCCTCCATGCCCCTCTGGGGGGGGGGCGCACCCCCAAGTTTGGGGACCTCTGCACTACAGAGTTGCATCATTGTTTAAAAGGCTTTGATTAAACATTTTAGTTGTTTAATGAAGAGATGGGCTCCTACCAAGCCTCTGGATCTGAACTTCCTTAGACTTTGAATGCATATCCCATTTTTATATCTTCTGTCAAATTCATTGGGTCAATGAGGGTTATGTGGTAATCTCAGGGATTTTAATTGACCTGAGGCAGGAAGTAACAGGATGAATTTTTTGTTGCATTGTTTTACAGTACTTTCCTGTATGTATACATACATACACACAAACACAGCTTTATGCATATAAATTCATATAAAATATGAAGTAGATGAACATTCTCACCTCTCCTAATATCTTTTCCCATATGGATTTCAAAGCAATCATTTCATGGGAAAGATTCTAAAAGTTATTAGATGATTATGTTGCTGTTGCTGCTGTTAAATGAATTTCAAGGAACATAAGGTTAAAGTTGAAAGACGCCAGTGCTATTCTTGGCTGGCTGACTGTGAATTGTTTGCAAATATATGTTGAGAAGTGTTGCTGTAAAAATGGTCTAGCTTTCTGCTGGATTGCAACAACAAATAAGACACACCTTCATCTGGCAGGTGTTTTCACAAAGAGATGTTTTAAAGATAATATACGATTTTCAAGTTAAACAGATATAGCGTAAAAAGAGACCTAACACTATACAAATGTACAAAGCCAATACTCAAGTAGGAAAGTACTGTAAAAAGAGGTGAGGGGAGGTGACTTACTCTAACTGAAGGTTCTTTGAGATGTGTTGTCCCTATTTGGATTCCAACGTGACTGCGTATGCACACCATGCTGCAGAGCTGGAACTGATTGTAGTAGTATCCATTGACCTGCATGTATGTTATGTGTCAGCCGGGTGGTGCACCCGGGGCTTTAAGATGTTGTGTGGGTTGACGCCGCTCAAGGTCCCTCTTACCAGCAAGCAATGGACTCCACAGCAAAAGGGATGGAGGGCAAGTATTGGAATCCAAATAGGGACCACACATCTCCAAGAGCCTCAAGTTATTGTAAGCAATCCTCCCTTCTTCTTTGAGTGCAGGTCCCTAAATGCATTCCAGACGTGGGAGAACAGAGAGCAATGGTCAGTCTGGAGGCGGGTGCGAGGACTCACAAGAAGACATAGTCTGTAGGACTTTGTCCTTATGGAAGGCAGTAAAGGGTGAGTCGGCCATCATGGCTGCCAGTTCGCTAAACCGAGGTGATGGCTATCAAAAAGATCATCTTCATGGAGAGGTGGGCGAGAGAGCAGGTTGCAAGGGATTCAAAGAGCAGCTTACTGAGGGCAGAGAGAATGAGATTCAGATCTCAGGAGGGGGTAAGTTTCCACACTGATGGGAAGGTGTTGAGTAGGCCATGAAAGAAGCAAAGGATGGTTGTGAGTGAAGACAGAAGAACCACCCACAAGGAAAAGAAGACTGACCTTGCAGCTAATGAACATCTGGCATTCTGCAGAAGGGGAATGCGCAAAAAATTCAAAGCTATTTGAGCTGACTTTTTAGAGGTTTATGGTTAACACAGACCTTAAGACAGACATGTCGCTTCCCTTTGCCTTTCTGTATCCTAAGCCTCTCTATTTATTTTGTGTACTATGGGAAATCTGGTATTTTGGTATATTTGTTATACTTGGAAAAATTAATAAACATTATGAACATATAAGAATGAAAGTTATTTTGTTCCTTTCATATCTGCTATGGACTGTCCAAAAGAAAATACTGGAAAAAACTGTTTTCATTAATTGCTCTGATTTAGTATAGAATAACAAGAGATATTTTTCATCTTAGCTCTTCTTGCAGCATTTTTTTTAAAACTAATGCTGAAGCAATACTTAAGGCATACCCTCTCTTTATATATTGACTTATTATGTCAATACTTAAGGTATATCCTCTCTTTACATATTAGGTAACATTAATTTCCAATATTCAGGGACTATCTTAAACGAAGCAAAGCTAAGAAATGTCTGATTAAGGATACCTTTCCATCTTTAGCTCACACTGGTGCGCTGAGGTGCTGCAGGACTCTTCAAACCATACATCAGCATTAAAATCAGCAGCTGCTGCTGCAATACCTAAGCATAGCAGGGTGAACTGAGTACAAAGCAAACTAGAGGTCAGATGAGGAAAAAAGAGTTTCGACCAAGAGCACAGAATATTTTTTAAAATGAAGCCATATTTGAGATGAATAAAAAATGTTTCCAAAACAATCCACTTACTCTTTTCTTTTTTGCTGTTGTTAATTAAGAAAAATGGCCATCCTGAGTCCAAACATCAGAAAGAATTCTGCAAATGGGGAACCGGAATGTGGAGTTTAAGCCCATATTTCATTTTAATAGCTGAAAATTATATATCTCTACATAGACATAAATATGTAAAATGAAAATGCTGAAAACGATCCATTAATACTGCTGAGTACTACTTCTAAGCACTGCATATACTGAACAAACAAACACATACACATAGCCAGCTTGGATTATTTCCAACAGCCACCAAAAATATGGTACAGTTTGACCAATTTTGAAACTTAAAAAAAGGATATTGCAAATTTCATAGCCAAATAAATTTGCACTACCTTAAATAAAATGGAGGGGCTTGAAATTGACCATACACTTCAGATTAAAAGATATAACAAAATATCAGATGGCAGAATGGTACATAAGAAGCTTTACAAATTCCATGCCCTTACTTGTCTTTGGGCACAATATAGATGAGTGCTTGGAAGAATTCCACTCTCTAAAATGGGTTTATTTTACACATCCCTGATGAACAATGAGCCCCCTCCTCACAGCAAATTACTATAGGCTAACTAAAATTTTCTGGGTGTTCACTCCAATTATATATTAATAATGTTAATATTCTTAATATTATACTGAACTGACTTAAATGTTACCCACCAAGACACAGCAGCTGCAGTTGGGAACCCAGCTCAAATGCTATAAGAGATCATATTTTTCAGGAAACAGAAATATATAATAGGTTTAAAAATAAAGTTTAAAAATTCTAGCAAGCAGACTGCACACTAATAGATTTGTTTAACAGGCACAGCAGAAGAAATACATTTCTAATTACTATATACCACCATATAGTTAATATCTTAACATTTAAGAACATAAAAGTACTATCAGAGGTTGATTTAATCAAACTATCTTTCTCTGTGTATAAGCAGTATGAACTTCATACTCTGCAACAACAACAAGAATTTAAGATGAGCCTCCTGAGGTATCTAGTGAGAAAATTCTTTCACTTCTATTTCCTCCAACTTAGTGATCTCTGAAATCCAAAACTAGTACTTAAAGCTTTTGCAGAATCTAATCAAAACAGAAATCTGTCATCTCATTTTTAAAAAGATCTGTTATACATTAGGAATAGGACATCTCTCTCTAAATTCTTTAAGTAGACTATATCAATCAGTAAAAAACACTAGAAAGTTAGATAATATTTTTATTCGAGCTATGTATATTTCATTTAGTCACTAACTCAGCAAAATCCTATTTCTGCCCTGGACATTTTTTACATATGAAGATATTAATCAAAATTAAAATAGTAACATAGTTTTACACAAATACTCTATTGAAAACACTGAATCAATTACTTTCTAGACAGTTGGTAGTAAGGCATTTTTCAGAACAACAAATTAAGCAGGTCACTAATGAAAATGTCACCCAAGGAACAAAGTATATAGTAGATTACAAAAACAGTGCATAAACAATTCTGTTACCTATTCTACCATTACTTTAAAACATGCTTCATCTTTAACAAGAAATCTAAATCAATACATTCTATTCAATCACCAACATTAATAGATTTAGAGTGGGAGATTTCTACTTTTACTTTTGGACTGGTAACAGTAGGAAACTAATCCAATGACTCTGTAATTGATTGCTAGAGAGTGTAATAAAACTGTCTTAGGTGGTATATTTTTAATCATTATATGTACTAAACATCAGTAATATATTCCAGTGGGAAAGGTTTCAGAATAACATGCTCCACACAGCAAACTAAAAAAAAAATCGCAGTAGATTAGAGTAATCCCATCTATGGTGACATTTCAGTTTTCACATCTGGTCACAGAATAAAAGTGTCTCTGAGAACATTTTTCCAACAACGAATGGGTAAAAGCAGATTGCATTCATTTAATTTCTACAACTGTCACCCATGTTCTTCTGGCCCAGAAAACTAGCTTCCAAATTTTACAAGAAAAGCAGACTACAAATGAAATACAGATTTGATTCAAACAGAATGTCAGGAGTCTCTTGAGTTGAGGCTAGTTGCATGAGTTCATTTTCATCCTGTAGTACAGTTACTTTTCTTGATTTGTAAGAAGTAAAAAAAAAAAAAAAAAAAAAAAAGTATATTTCTTAAAGTACCCATTGTGCGATAGACAAGAGACTGTGATACCACAAATCTATATGGTCTGGTAGCTAGGGCATGGGACTGGAAATAAGAAGACTTGGGGCAGTTGAACCCTATAACCCCAATCTGGGTGTCTGGGTTCATCTAACTTTGTTACCATATGCTTTCCTTGGCACGGATATAGATGAGGATTTTGCAGTCATCAAGATTAATTCTGAAGTGCCAACCTTACTTTTCAGCAGTAAAATTCTGAACAATCCTTTTGACATTAGACTGAAGAGCTCCAACTGAAACTTTGGCTGGCTCATTAAAGTCTAAATCATAAAGCCCTAACAAAAGACAAAAACATTCTTAAAATATTTATAACTTATTCTTATTATGTTTTATTTATTGCTACAGAAAATATGAACCATGGAAAAGTTATACTAAGTCATCAAGCTTAGTATATTATACGTGAAAGGCCATTTTTAACATTCTGGAAACAGATAAACAGAAGAGAATCTAAATAAATCCTTCAATGCTAACAAATCCTAATCCAAGACAAACAATTATTATGATTGTAGAAAGTTCCTGGAGGGCTTTTGTTGGGCATACTAATTGTTTCATATGGTAGAAATAACCTCTTCTGCTGATAGCACAGTGGTATTTAAAAGCTGGAGAGCAGCTGGTTCTTTAATTTACATACACTGAAAATGGCTTATTGTTCTGACACACAGTAACTACTACTAATATACCATACAACGGGCTGTTTTCACTGTAAAAATATTTTCACAATATTTGTGTTGTGACTCTGATCTGCAAAAATATTTTCTACAGAGAAAATAACAATGGGGTTTCTCTGCCCCCCCACCCTCCAGCTGCTACCAAGCCCTGCAGAGTTCAGAGACTTGGTGGGTTTCTTTCTGTACTGGCAGCTATGTTTACCTGAGAGACTACCAATTGTGTCTAAGTGATTGGCAATGGGCCATATGTTGAAAATGAAAATTAAGATGAGCTCATAATGCTAATTTTCTTTTTTGAACTGCTCCTGGATATGAAGCCAGTGGCTAAAGTGATGGAAAGAAAGGGGCATTTACTCAGTCTAGTACCTGGTCCTTAGTCTATCATATTGCGCCAGATATTGCCCTAACTTTACAAGAGGATTTGTGTCAGTGCCAAATCTGGCCCACTGTCTCTGGCTCTCATGGTGGTGGATCTATTTTAATGCTCTTCTTTATGAATGAGAGGAGATAAGTAATGCCAGAGCAGCACCATATTGTTTGCTGAAATTCCTTCTTAATGTTGCAGATTTGATGCTAGTTAGTTTGCTAGGAGGAAGCTTGAGTGCTTCACTACATGGGAGTCTTTGGTCTGCTTGCAGTGTTGCCCTCATAAATAAGTTGGTTCTGAAGAAGCTGGAACTAAATATGATGTAACAATCTCATCTTTAGCACTGCAACCTCTCTCTGCCTTCCCAATTTTTCACATTATACTCTTCAACTCCATGCAAGGTGCATCAGCTAAAGTCTTCCTTGCCTGCTGCTCCAGAAATGTCACCCCTCTCTGAATGCCTGCATTAGCTACTGATCTCCTTCCACATTCAAATTCATCATCTTCAAAGCCTTGTACAGTCCTTCCTACATCCATAGATCTTACCCTTTTCTTCCTGCTCATGGTATCAACTCATATTGCCTTGTTAAATCTCAAGGGCCAGACCCAAAGTCTACTGAAGTCAATGGAAAGGCAGTCATTGATATCAATGAGTTTTGGATCAGAACCTTGATCTTCATCTTCCACCATGACTCCAAGCCATATATCATTGTGTCCTCCCTTCTCTCACTCAGACAATCCCTTCTGCCTGGAATAGCCTCCCTTACCTATGCAACCTCACTTGGATCTTTCTTATCCCTTCTCAAGACTTACTTCTTACTTGCTAGGAGGGAGCTATTATAAAATACAGAAGGTTTTTCCTAAGCGTGAATGTTGCAACCGTGCATGTCAGGGTATCCAACTGAACAACAATTCTAATAATACTGGGACAAGAACTTCTCAAGCTTCAGAATGTTAACTGGGAATTCTTAAGTAATCAATATAATTAATACACAATCCATAGCTCAGGCAACAATTTCCAAGTTGCCCTGCATTCAGGTTTCTTCAGCCTTTGTAAACCTGGATGCAGGGCATCCATGGCTGAAAATATACCTGCCATCACTATCGCTGTCCTCCCATTCAGGCTGTGTTATGATAAAATATTTTCCAGTTTAAAACAATTTAGGCCAAGATTTCAGAAAGAAAGACCTTAAAAAATGAGCTCCTAAACATATATTTGGTCTCTAAAATAAATGGTCTTGTTTTGAAAATTGCTGGGGATCAATAGATTTTAGTAAGTGCAGCTGCATACTCAGCACTTTTAAAAAACCAAGCTTATTTATTTGGGAGCATAGATATGGATTTAGGAGCTTAACTTTGGTTCCTATTTTCGAAAATTTTAACCTAAAAATCAAGCAGCTCAAACTGATCTAAAACCATACACTGTTTAAAGCGCCATGAAATGATCTAAAACTTAGATATTGCTTTAACCCTTAATAAATACTCCAACCCCACACAAATTGGAGGACTATCAAGGGTGTTGGAGGGCTGATGGGGTCCGGGAAACATGTCTTAAGGATTTTTAAACTATGCAGTGTGGGTATAAATATGTACTGGTATGAAAATGCATACTTAGCCAGCAGTGTTATTTGCTGCCAGTTTAGCTTTTGGCTACAAGCTTGCAGTTTACTAAAGATGTCGAAATGCACTAATTGGCCTTGGCCAATTTACCACCTGTTGTCTACAGAACTTTGAACTTCTCCTTTTTTCCTCTAAAAAAACCTGTAAATGAAATGCAGAAAGACTACATTAAGTCAGGATGTGAGAAACTTAATTAGCAGTACCAATGCAAATGAGACATAATGTTTCCCCTCTATCCTTAACTCACTCAAATGTGTGAAGACATCCATAAAGCATCGGGGTGACCTATTTATCATGTGTTAAACACCTCTAAATTTAGATAAGAAGCTAGATGACACAGGGATGAAATTCCAGAAATACAATGGAGTCCATAAGGGGACTTGACTTGGGTGCATTTTTGTAGATCTGGCATTAAAAATCAGTCCTGTAGTTCGCTAAAGACAAGTTGCGTAATACCAAAAAAAAAAATTGCCTTTCTTCCCACAAATTTTTCTATCTGTCTTTGTTTATTCAGTGGTTCAGCAAACCCAGCTGGATCATAGACACTGTCATTAAAGAAACATTCTAGGTCAGCCAGCAGTTGATGCCAATCTTCTAAAAAAAAAAAAAAAAAGGAAGGATTTATCACTAAGGTATAATTTTTAGGCCCCAGTAACAAATATTGTTTAAAAAAAAACAAAAAACTCTTGAAAGAAAGGGGATGCACTGATTTCAAGCTGAAAGATCTCACTGATAGTCTCAATTACTGGATAATAGTAATTTAATTTTTCTTTACTAAAAATATGTGTCATATATTAGTAATACTAACCATAAATGTATCACTTTACATATTCAAAGCACTGCAGAACACCCAAGGCAGGTAACTGTTATTTTCCCATTATATACACCACAAATCTGAAGCAGGAGCTGAAATGACCTGCCCAAAACCAAAAATATGTAACATTGTAAACATAAATCAGTATGAAAATATGGCTAAGATCTCAGGAGGTAAAATATGAATCAGAGCCCCAAGTTCATCCCAAAGTATAACACTTGCTCAATCCAATTAAGTTATGCCAGTGTGGAGTTTCGCTCTGTTAATGATTTATATATAAAACAAAATAAACTTTTTAAACACAATTACATAAGCAAATTAATTTTTAAAACTTCATAAAAAAAGCACTCTACTCAAAAGTTAAATATAATTAGTTAGATTTATTAGGAACTGGGGAAACTTTTGGGAAAGGGGGAGCCTATACAGGAGGAATGGGCTGCATCTAAACCAAAATGGAACCAGATTGCTGGCACTTAAAATTAAAAAAGGTCTTAAAGCAGTTTTTAAACTAAGGGCTGGGGGAAAGCCGTCAGGTGCAGAGAAGCATGTGGTTCGGACAGAGACATCCCTTCGGGAAGATCTATTAATGGAGATTCTCTATTTTCTAGTAAGTAGGAGAGGATGGAAGATGATAAAATGTGGGTAGGATCTGATGAGAAACAGTCAAATGAAAAAGAATCCCATTCAATAATATCAAGTAACGTCAGACAGCTAAAAAGTGACAAGTTTTTTAAGTGCTTATATACCAATGCTAGAAGTCTACATAATAAGACGGGTGAACTAGAGTGCCTTGTATTAAATGAGGATACAATAGGCATCACAGAAACTTAGTGGAATGAGGATAATCAATGGGACACAGTAATACCAGGGTACAAAATATATTGGAAGGACAGAACAGGTCGTGCTGCTGGGGAAGTAGTATTATATGTGAAAGAAAGAGTAGAGTCAAACGAAGTAAAAATCTTAAATGAACCAAACTGTACCATAGTATCTCTATGGATAGTAAATTCCATACTCTAACAACAAGAATATAGAGTAGGGATATATTACTGAACACCAACCACTGAGGTGCTGGAGCTAGGGGTACTGGGGGCGCTGCCACACCCGCTGGCTTAAAGTGGTTTCCATTATATACAGGGCTTACGGTGGTTCTGAATATGCGGCCCATGGGCTACTTGTGGCCAGTCAGCACATAGCTGAGGCCCATGTGACATCCTCAGGGCCATACAGGTAGTATTGGATGTGGCCCACAATGGTAAATAGGTTGAGAACCACTGGTTTACAGTTTGGTTCAATGGCTTTCAGCACCCCCGTTAAACACATTGTTCCAGCACCCCTGCCTGACCAGGATGATGATAGTGACTGTGAAATGCTCAGGGAGATTAGAGAGGCTATAAAAATAAAAAACTCAAAAATAATGAGGGATTTCAACTATCCCCATATTGACTAGGTACATATCATCTTAGGACAGGATGCAGATATAAAGTTTCTTGACACCTTAAATGACTGCTTCTTGGAGCAACTAGTCCTCGAACCCACAAGAGGAGAGACAATTCTTGATTTAGTCCTAAGTGGAACGCAGGATCTGGTCCAAGAGGTGACTATAGCTGGATCGCTTGGTAATATTGACCCATAATATACAGCAGCCCAACACTGTAGCATTTAATTTCAGAAAGGGGGCAACACAAAAAGGAGGAAGTTAATTAAACAGAAATTAAAAGGTACAGTGCCAAAAGTCAAATCCCTGCAACCTGCATGGAAACTTTTTAAAGACACCATAATAAAGGCTCGATATATATTTATACCTCAAAATTATAAAACATAGTAAGAGAACCAAAAAGTGCCACCATGGCTAAACAACAAAGTAAAAGAAGTAACGAGAGGCAAAAAGGCATCCTTTAAAAAGTGGAAGTTAAATCCTAGTGAGGAAAATAGAAACGAGGCATAAACTCTGGCAAATGAAGTGTACAAATATAATTAGAAAGGCCAAAACAAGAATTTAAAGAAAAGCTAGCCAAAGACTCAAAAAGTAATTAATAACAAAAAAAAAATGTAAAGTACATCAGAAGCAGGAAGCCAGCTAAACAACCTGTGAGGCACTAGATGATCAAGATGCTAAAGAAGCACTCAAAGACAATAAGCCCACTGAGGAGAAACTAAATGAATTCTTTGCATCAGTCTTCACGGCTGAGGATGTGAGGGAGATTCCCAAACCTGAGACAGGACTTTTTAGGTGACAAATCTGAGGGACTGTCCCAGATTGAGGTGTCATCAGAGGAGGTTTTGGAACAAACTGATAAACTAAACAGTAATAAGTCACCAGGACCAGATGGTATTCACCCAAGAGTTCTGAAGGAACTCAAATGTGAAATTCCAGAACTACTAACTGTAGTTTGTAACCTATCATTTAAATCAGTTTCTGTACCAAATGACTGGAGGACAGCTCATATGGTGCCAATTTTTTTAAAGAGGGCTCCAGAGGTGATCCCGGCAATTACAGGCCAGTAAGCCTGACTTCAGTACCAGGCAAACTGGTTGAAACTATAATAAAGAACAAAATTGTCAGACACACAGAGGAACATAATTTGTT